>NC_039358.1:138979572-139125343 GCF_003573695.1 Papaver somniferum
TCTAGAGTGGGAAGAGAACTAGCTTGCTCATTGTCACTAGTGAGCACTAGTTTCTCCCAATGCTCAATCAAATCAGTGCAACCTAAGCATACAAAAATGGAATGGCAAGATAATCAGCTTGCTATGAGCACTGATTTCTTCCATTACTCAATCAATTCAGTGCTTCAAAGGCTTCTAGCCTAGCATTCCATCAAACTAACATTACATGACAGTGAATTAATCCTAACAGTGAGCATTTAAACTAACATTAACAGTGAACTAACATGGAATTAAACCTAAACAGGATACTAACAGGGTTATGCACATTTAACAGGAACATTAACAGGATATGAAAACAACATTTAACATTAACAGGAACATCACACATTGAACCAAAATTAACAGTACAAGAACCCTAAAAATTAACAGTGCAATTAAAATTGGAATTAAATTAACCTAACCCAAATTGGGTGGAAACTTGGCTAGTCCAAGAACAAGTTTTAACAGTGGCAACAACATCCATATTTATAGTTTACAACAAACCCTAAATTTTCGAAACCCTAAATTGAAATTAGGGTTTTCTCAAATTCCCAAAATTACTCACTGATTTCATTGTCCCCTCTGCGATTAAGCTCATACCCATGCTTTATCTTCTTCTTCTGCTCCTGAAACACGCCTCACTGTTGTCTTCTGATGGAACCCTAGTTCTGTCTTTCTAGGTTTTAGCGTCTGATGGAGAAGCTATAACCGAGGAAGAGAGAAGTTGAGGTTATGGTCGAGGCGGTCGGTTTTGGGAAGGTGGTGGTGGCAGAACTGTGGAGGTGATGGTGTTGGCGGCATGGCAGGGGCAGGAGTTGCAGTTGCAGAGCTCTGCAACTGTCGGGTGAAGGAGAAGGAAAAGAAAGAGAAGGGAAGAGGAAGAATGAGGTTGGTTCGATAGTTTTAGGGTATGGGATGTTCTGGTGTGAGGCGGGTCCATCAAGAGGTGATGTTTCGTGAGATGGGCCGTGGGATGTGAAGCTGGTAGGTGGATCGGATGGTTCCTCCTGAAGAGGCTGGTAGCGACCGTCAGATTTTTTGATACAACGAAGTTAACGGCTCTAGATGGGGTTAGGTGTTGTAGTGTAAGGCGGAGATATCAAACTTTGATGAACAGCAAGGGAGCGACCGTTGGATTCAACTACCATCTAATCTGAAGGCTTGGAATTTCAGCGCTGTGGTGCTTGGCAGAGACTTCAGATTTTGATGATCTATGAAGAAGCGACCATCGGATGCTTCTGAGAACTGATCTGATGGCTGAGAACGGAGGCGTTTTTGTGTGTAGAAAATGAGGTTGTGCGCACCATTCTTCGCGGCTTCCTTGCGTGATTTCTCCCGGCTTTTCACTACTTTTCTGCTCTTTTCCGCTCCGCAAGTCATCCAGACTTTATTTATTACCTAAAAATGCAAAATTAAGTAAGAAAAATATTTATTCTTGAAAACAATGAAAATACAGAATATGGGATAAAATGTAGAATTAATGATCAAAGATGAGTTAAATGCCAACAAAAAGGGATAAATATATACAATATTTGGCACTCATCAAATACCCCCAAACCTGAATTTTACTTGTCCTCAAGTAAAACAAAACTAAGGAAATCCTACCTATACCACTGTCGCTGGTCTCTCGAATGCATTTAGCGTATGCACTAAGCCTTTTAAACCACTAAGTGTCCCTAGTGGACGAGTTAAGTCTCGTGAAGGTTTGCTTAGAACGTACCTACAAAGTTCTAGGTCAAAATATAAGCTCAGATTCCATCAAATGTGACATGTGCAAAACAGCTAAGCTCACAGCAAAATGGAGATGTCAATCTAGCTATCAAAGGCACAATCCTAGCACTGATAACAAAAAAAGACATGTGATAAGAGTGTAAAGTGTATCTACACATGTGTAAAGAAAGATCTGAAGTTATGACTACTAATCACCAAGAGATAGTTTCTCAGGCTAAGAACCAAGGTCGAAATCTAGCTAGCTGTCCGGACTTTACGAGAATTGTGAATGAGTTGGAGGTATTTCACAATTGCTCGCGTTGTACATCAATGGCATACACCCTCCTTGCTTATTACAATGAAACAACAAAAGATGACTATTTACATGACTCTTATTTACATTTACTACTCTCTTTTTATTTTTGGAACAAGAGAGGATGGAATTGATAAATACTTGATTTTTTTTTTTTTTTTTTTTTTTTTTTTTTTTTTTTTTTTTTTTTTTTTTTTTTTTTTTTTTTTTTTTTTTTTTTTTTTTTTTTTTTTTTTTTTTTTTTTTTTTTTTTTTTTTTTTTTTTTTTTTTTTAGAACAAGGAAACACTTTTGATACAAATACAACAGGAAATAAAAATTACATGACACTTTGCAAGAGGTAGCCCTTTTTGATGCACCCAGTTAAATTCGATGGTTGTCTTTCTTAATGTAACCTCCACCTTCTATCCCAACCAACCAAAGAACAAGCTAGTCAAGTTTCGTTCAGTATTCTAAAGTGATTGGCAATCGTAACTTCCTATCAAACACCTTGAAGATCGAGGCCATACATGTATTGGTAGATCGTGCGCGTGCAAATTTCTTATCACTATGTGAATTGTGCTAGAATCAGGGTGCCTAAATATCTAGACTAAGACTCCTAATAAAAATACATATTTGCACAAGAGTCAACATTTCAAGGTAAATGAGCTCCATTTTTATGTTTTTTTCAATTTTTTATTTTTTTTGGAATTTTTCAATTTTTTCAAAAAGATGGAGTTTTGTTTTCAATTATGGCATATTATCGTGGTATCTACTCTATACCCCCAAACCTAAACTAAACATTGTCCTCAATGTTTAAAAATATGGAAAGAATTAAAATGCAACATATGGAAAGGGACATGCTGAGTAGAGTAAAAGGAGAGAGAATACCCGATTTCGGCGAAAGCAGAATTAAAACTCCGTTATCCAAGGCAAAACTCCAACATATTCGGAGTCACAATGGATGAGCACAAAATATATACAAAAGGAAATTTAACTAACACATTATCTACAAGAAAATTTGGTTTTTAATGGGATTGGACTTTTTGGGAAAAATTTGGTTTTGTCGGGAGACATTTGGAAACTTTTTTTTTTTTTTTTAAAAAGAAAATAAAATTTGGTTTTTGAATGGGAGCAAGCCCACTGTTGGTTTTGTGTTTGCTTTGGCTCAGCTGGTTTGAAAACGTTTGGTGAAACTGAGTCCAAAATCTCGGCCTAGAATTTGGGTACTCGGCCCACTAACGAGTTAACCTAGCGTGATCGGTTACAAGCTCAGCTGGGTTTAAAAACCCAGACTACAAAATACCAGTCCAAATTAAACAAGCTCACAAAAATTAAATACAAGCCCACAAAAATTAATTACAAACCCAACAGAAAATAAAAAGCCCAAAAATTGGCTTTAATATTACAAGCCCACAATTAAGAATTGGAAGCCCACAATTCGGGTTCTCTTAAATGGGTTACCTTTTAAGCACAGCCCAGCTGCTCTGATATTGTTGCAAAAACCCAGTTGGGCTTTGGTTCTTTTCCTTGGTGGCGTCCCAGCAGAGGAAAACAGGTTCAGAACAGCAGGCCCAACAGCAAATGAAGTGAAGCAGATGCAGATGCAAATGCTATGCAGTGAAATGCAAAAATAGCTAAAAAAAACTACAAGAAAAACACAGCACCAATCCCCGGCAGCGGCGCCAAAAACTTGGTGGGCCCGGGAAAGCGTATAAAATTGAAGCGAAATGAAACGGGCCTACAGTAATACCGCAAGTGCACGGTCGTCAGTTGTAGCTCGTGCAAGTACGGGTCGATCCACAGAGACTGGGTGTGTTTTGGAGTTTTCTAGCTATTTTGGGCTCCTAAATTGTTGTTGGGCTTTGGGTACCAATGGACTTATGGGCTTAGTGGGTTTTGTACCTTTGAGCTTTGGGCTTTGATTGAGCTTTGGGCTCAATTTCACCCTAACAGTGAAGTGGTCTTTCACAGTAATTGGGCTTTGGGCTTCTGGAATGAAATGTACTGGGCTTGGTTATTGAACTGGGCTATGGGCTTGAGTGCACAGCAGAGCAGATGCAAGCAGTAGCAGCTGCAGGGGAAGGGGAGCAGCAGCAGCAACAGGGTTGCAGCAGCAGCAGCACAAGGCAAAGAAGAAGGAAAGCAGCAGTACTGCAGCAGCAACTGCACAAGGCACAGAGGGCAGGCAACAACAGGGCAAAAGCAACAGCACAAGGGCTTCTGGCTTAGCAGCAAAAGAGGAGTGTAAACAGTGGCTCTAGGCCAAATTGGAAGCAAACCAGAGAACAAAAGAATGGCAAAAACAGCAAAGATTAAACAGACTAAAAACTAAACAGCAAAAGAAAGATGACAATGAAGAAAACAGTGTGAACAAGATAAATGAACCAAGGCCTAAGGCCAAGGGCAGGGATGTGGAGAAGAAGTAACAAAGCAAAGCTAAGGCATTCATCTAGAGTGGGAAGAGAACTAGCTTGCTCATTGTCACTAGTGAGCACTAGTTTCTCCCAATGCTCAATCAAATCAGTGCAACCTAAGCATACAAAAATGGAATGGCAAGATAATCAGCTTGCTATGAGCACTGATTTCTTCCATTACTCAATCAATTCAGTGCTTCAAAGGCTTCTAGCCTAGCATTCCATCAAACTAACATTACATGACAGTGAATTAATCCTAACAGTGAGCATTTAAACTAACATTAACAGTGAACTAACATGGAATTAAACCTAAACAGGATACTAACAGGGTTATGCACATTTAACAGGAACATTAACAGGATATGAAAACAACATTTAACATTAACAGGAACATCACACATTGAACCAAAATTAACAGTACAAGAACCCTAAAAATTAACAGTGCAATTAAAATTGGAATTAAATTAACCTAACCCAAATTGGGTGGAAACTTGGCTAGTCCAAGAACAAGTTTTAACAGTGATACCCAACCCTCAATTTATACCCAAACATTAAAATTAGGGTTTCCCCCAAATCCCAAAAATTAGGGTTTAACTTTCATTACCCAAAATCGAGGAATTGACTCTCTTATCTTCGACCCATTCCTCCTCTGATCTTCCTGCTTCCTCTGCTGTGTTCGATTGATGTCTAGAGCCTCATCTATTTTAGTGATTTCCAACCTAGGGTTTAGAATGGTGAGAAGTCACTAACATAGATGGCTAGAGAGATAAATGAACGGACTGGGGAGGTACTGATGATGTTGGTGAAGAAGTGATGGTGTTGCAGAGGTGAGGTGGTGGCTGGAAATGGTCGGGGAAGGTGGTGGCAGAGAGGTGGCTCTGCAAATGTCGGGGAAGAAGGAGCTCAGTTGATTTTGGGAGAAGGGATGCGTTTGTTTAGGGTGTGTAGGGTTCCAGTACTAGGGTGTTGAGCGGTGCATCAAGATGGGTGTACCGCGAGCTGAAGCCGCGGGATGTGGAGCTGGTAGGTAGATCGGACGGTGATGCGGAGGCAATCGAGGAGCGACCGTCGGATGAAGGGATACAACGAAACGAACGGTGATAGATTAGGTTAGGTGCTGTAGTGTAAGGCGGAGATATCAAACTTTGATGAACAGCAAGGGAGCAACCGTTGGATTCAACTACCATCTAATCTGAAGGCTTGGAATTTCAGCGCTGTGGTGCTTGGCAGAGACTTCAGATTTTGATGCTCTATGAAGGAGCGACCATCGGATGCTTCTGAGAACTGATCTGATGGCTGAGAACGGAGGCGTTTTTGTGTGTAGAAAATGAGGTTGTGCGCACCATTCTTCGCGGCTTCCTTGCGTGATTTCTCCCGGCTTTTCACTACTTTTCTGCTCTTTTCCGCTCCGCAAGTCATCCAGACTTTATTTATTACCTAAAAATGCAAAATTAAGTAAGAAAAATATTTATTCTTGAAAACAATGAAAATACAGAATATGGGATAAAATGTAGAATTAATGATCAAAAGATGAGTTAAATGCCAACAAAAAGGGATAAATATATACAATATTTGGCACTCATCACTAGCCTACTACAAACTAACTTCGGTCTGGACTGTAGTTGAACCCCAATCAATCTCACATTGATTCAAGGTACATTTGCGCTCCTTAAGTCTCTGATCCCAGCAGGATACTACGCACTTGATTCCCTTAGCTGATCTCACCCACAACCAAGAGTTGCTACGACCCAAAGTCGAAGACTTGAATAAACAAACTTGTATCACACAGAAAAGTATACAATGATAGATAAATCTGTCTCCCACAGATAAACCTATAAGTTTTGTTCCGTATTTTGATAAAATCAAGGTGAACAAGAACTAATTGATAACCCGGACTTATATTCCCGAAGAACATCCTAGAATTATCAATCACCTCATAATAATCTTAATCGTATGGTAGCGAAACAAGATATTGTGGAATCACAAACGATGAGACGAAGATGTTTGTGATTTCTTTTTATCTTGCCCTATCGGAGATATAATCTCAAGTCAATTCTTTCAATTGAACTCGTACGATAGAAAATGGCAAGATTAGATCGCTCAACTACAAGAGAAGTAGTTTCATCTGGCTTCACAATCCCAATGATGTCTTTAAGTCGTTAACCTACAGGGTTTCGAGAAGAAACCTAATGTTAAAGGAGAATCGAATCTATCTGAACCAACTAGTATCACAGAGGAGGTGTGGGGATTAGTTTTTCTAGTTGCTAGAGTTCTCCTTTATGTAGTTTTCAAGTCAGAGTTTGCAATCAATGTTAGATAAGTAACAAAGCATTCAATATTCACTGTTAGATGAAAACCTGATTAGATACAAGCTAATATCTTTCAACCGTTGGATCGAAACTTAGCTTGTCATACACAAATGAAATGTATTTCATTTAGGTTTGAGTAACCGTACCTAAACGTGTTCACTTAGTTGGTTCACAAATAGTTAACCAATGGTTAGCCATATGAGTACTTTCATATGAACCGTATTCATGTTCTTCATAACTAGCTCAAATGACTTCAAAAGAACTAATTGAAGAGTTGTTCAATTGCTTAGGTATTTATACATAGACACAATTGAAACAAAATCGGTTTGATTCATTTGAATCAATTCATGAACAATATAACAACGGTTTGCAAAGATTGCATTCCTTATAATTTATTGTTTAAGTTCATGAACTACCAATTTGAGAAAATAACCAGCTTGAGTACGTGTACGGGTATGCGTACCTTAGCAACCAGATTGAGTTGGTTTTGGTTTCCAAACTCAGAAGAATTTTTCGGGTAGAAAAGTTCCGCCAGTACGCGTACGGTTACGCGTTCCTAAGGTGACTGGTTTATTAGTTTGTAACTAAAAACTCAGCAGAATTTTCCGGGAGGAAAAATTCCGCGAGTACACGTACGGGTACGCGTACCCAACCTGTCTCCTTTACCAATTCCATATGCACACATATGCACACACTTGGTTTCCAGTACATGGATTTATACACTAATGCGCGAACACACTATATATGCTTATAACCGTAGATGGTTACATAATCTCAACTCTACATTTCAATCATTGAAACATTCTTCTATAATGTTATAATAGTTGTTATTCACAACTATCGTCATCAAAGCAATTTTCAAGAGATTGAAACATCATCATGACTTTCGTCACGGGTAAAGATGAAAATGGTTAAAGCGAAAGCTTACCAACACGTATTTCGAGAAATAGATAGGCGAGATAAACTCGGCTTAAAATAGCAAATGTGTATGTAAGAAAACTATCATACTTATACGACTTTTTTCTCAAGAGTAGGAGATAGAGTAGATAGACTTTTGAGTGATAGATAAGTTCAAGTCTCCACATACCTTTTAGTCGGATGAAATTCCACTGGTTCCTTGAGTAGTTCTTCGTCTTTGTAAGATGATCGCGGTGGAGTCTGGAGCTCAACTACACTTAATTATCCTAGTCCGAGACTTAGCTATAAGTAGACTAGAAATCAAGACATATAGTTTTGACAATTAAATTCGACAAACAAGCTTGAGATAGCAACGCTTGCGAGTTCGATCGAGCAATGCTCTAACAAGATCAATCATAAAATTATTAGTGTTTGAACTGCTCAGAATTGTGATTCAGCGAGCGTTTGTTCGAACCCTAATTTTCGATCAATTGTTCGTCAATTGATGAATTACTGAAAATAGGCTATTGAGTAAAGGAGGGACCGACCACATGGGATTATGGACGACCATGTGGTGTCCAAGTGCTCAAGTGAGCGTGCTCCAGGGTCCTTTGCTGACCGGCTGGTGAAAGAATGATCAAATGCCAGTGTTGATCATTTATTAGAATAGTGCTCGAGCGAGCGTTAGGTAGTAAAACCTAATTGTGGAGAGGTGAGGGACCGACCAAGAGGGCATGGGACCGGACCTTGGTGGTCGTGGGACCAGTTTCCAGTCGTTTGAGCGAGTCCCAAGTTGTTTGGAGAGAGTTTGGACCCAATATGAGCGATTGTTAGCAAATTAGGTCAGAATTATGAATATATATGGGACCGGCTCCTTGCAATTCTTAGGGCCGGACTTGGTCGGTCAAGGCAGCATGCTCGTGTCACCATGGTGTCCGTGTCTCATTCCTGAGAGTTTTGGTATTTTCTGACGATCGTTCAAGCAATGTTTGGATTTTCAGAAGAGTTTGATCTTGACTGAAACTCTCAATTTTTGCTCGAATGAGCAAGAAGAACTTTTCTCATGCGACAGATAATTTAAGAATATTAAAATAATGATATTTTAATTTTTGACTTGGGAAGCCTAGTCGGTCGAGTGACCATTTGACTTTTTGGCTTTTCCATGGTTTGAGCAATATTTGAGAAAATATTGAAAAACTAGGGTTTTCGGCCAAACGATGGAATTCCATGAGATGATGGAAATAATATTATGTGAAAACAAGGAATTGTGAGGTGTGGAACCGGCCAAGGCTAGGGCATGGCCAGCCGGCTAGGTGGCCCGGTCCCGTGACACCTTTTCCCTATTTTGTTCGATGAAAACATGGAAACCCAAGAGTTTCTCACAAACGAGGGAGTTTGCTCAAGTGAGGGGAACCCTATAAGATGAGAGAGGAAATAAAAAATATTTGTGAAAATAAAATAAGGGAGGGTGGGCCCACGCCTTTCCTTATTTTATTAATTATTGTTTTATTTCCATGGGTCGCTCGTTCGTCCATACTTTGATAGTTCATTCGTGTGTTTAGGTGCTCGTTTGTGCATTATTTGTCGAGTACACACACACCATTTTCTCAGGACTTACTCGATGACGGTCTGACGCCCGATTGTGGAGTATTTATTACTAATTTATGAAATTCTGCTAGGAATGATTCATGAAACAGAGTAATAAAATGAGTTGAGCATCTATTACTAATCCATGAAATCCAGTCGGGGAATTAGGGGAATTCAGGGAACGGAGTAATGAGATAAAGTGATTATCTATTACTAATCCATGGGATCAGCCTTGGAACGGTGTAATAAGATAGAATAGATTATCTTCTAGGAATTCAGTTGGTGAATGTCACGGTAGAAATAATCTATTGTAGAATCGAGATATGAGATAGTTAAAGCATCATACTCGTTCTGAAAGGTGCATAGGCAGGGAACAACGTGCAGTGTTGTTAACGTCCTGAAGGCGTTTTTCCCTCTCAACAAATAATTATGTATGGAGAGCCGCCTGAATCTATACACCGTCTCTCTACATAGTCAGGGAACAGCGAATGAGTGTCGTCGACGTCCTGAAGCCGTTTTTCTCTCTCAACAAACAATTATGTATGGAGGACCGCCTAATCGTTCTTCTATGTAGAGGCAGGTCTCTCTATGTAGTCATGGAACAGCGAGTGTTACCGACGTCCTGAAGGCGTTTTGCCCTCTCAACAAACAATTATGTATGGAGGACCGCCCAATATTTCTTCTACATAGAGAGGCACGATGAACTGCGTAGCATTGAACACTCAGCAAGTGGGAGGCTTTCGAGAAACATATTCATCGTGGCTCTGAGAGGTACTCGATCAAAGATCATGAAAACGGTTCACGGATCGTAAAAACATAAATCGTCACATGCGTTCCTGAAGCCGGGCCAGAAACATGCAGTATCATGATTTTACAATTTTAGCCCTTGCTGAAAATCCACCATCAACATTAAGTCCCCTGCTTAGTGAGGTACAGTCATGTTCCGAAGTAAGCATTAGATGGTGATTTTCCAGTTAAACGAGATAAGTAGTCGGACTTAGTCGTACAAAGGCATTTTCATAATCCCTGATTTTCTCCAATGATATCGCGTACGAGCAAACCATAGGTAAAGACCCTGACATGTGATAGAGTGTCGTCCCATGGTCACAGAGAGACGAGGCACTGCTGATTTGGATGGTCAGACGTCCAGTTTTGGTCGGTTTAGGGATCGAACAATACTCCGTAGTATGATAAAAACACGTATATGTTTTGAAAATAGACATGGTCCAGTAGTAAAAGTTTGTTTATGAACATTCATGAAAACCAAAATTTTATTTTCAAAGCATGAATATTTTTGGGAACGTATGCTCGTTCACTAGATAAAGTAGTACACAATAATCCCTAGCATTAGAGATATTTTTGAAATAGACCTGTGTCTAATAATAAAATTTTGTTTGTAAACTTTCATGGAAACAAATTTATTTTGGAACATGTGGATCTATGCAAGGTGGAAAAGACAAATTCGACGAACAAACGCTCGATTGAGTAAAATAATTATTTTTTTTACATATATACGTGAGTTTAGTCACGTAATTTTTTTTTAAATAATTCCGTGAGTTATCAGCTCATGAAAAAAAAAATCTTTTTAAAGAAAAATACGTGAGCTGTTCACGTTTGTTTTTTTTATGCAAAACTAAAAATTTATGTATGATCGAGTTTTGATTCCTAGCAATTGTTAGACATAAACAATTTTTGGTAAAATGTTGTTTGTATGGATTTTACGATTTAATAATGTATGCACAAAAACCAATAAATGTTCTCCCAGTAGGAGTTGTTTACATGATGTAAGTTGTGTGAATCGTTTATATGAGTTTTATGAATTGCTCATGGTTTTGTGAAAATCATGTTATGATTTCAAATAATGAATTTCTATTCGTCTCTGCAGGTTTCAAGGGACGAACAAATTCTAAGGATTTTACGTTGTAATCACTACAACTAGTGAAACTATAAACAAGTAAGAGTTAAAGTGTTACCATTTTTGTAGATGTGCATTTTCATTCCATGATCCGTTGTCTTGTTGAATAATGTGTTGAAATAAAATGTGGCATGCTCAATAACTTTTGCAAAGATGACTGATTCTCATGATGGCACCTCCAAAGACAATGCTTCCAGGGATGATGCTTCCACGGACATAACTTCAGACAATGGTGCTTCTGTAGATGGGACTTCTATTGACGAAGAAGAAGAAGAGGAAAGAGTTGGACCAAAGAACATTCCAAATGCTACTGATGAATTTTTCGTGGTCCAATATATGCCTAAGAAACGCCCCCCAGGTCCGGCGTTTCGTCTTCTTATAGATCCCATGGACATTACTCAGAGAAAATTGGTGTCTCCTCGAGCAATTATTCGATTTTGTATTGACGGGAGACATTATGCCGGCTCACATATAGACTTCAAGCTTTCTCGGAAACCTTTGACAGACTTTTCTGGATGGGCGAGGCATATGTTGGGACATAGTCATGTGAGAGCCATGTTGGACCGTGCGCAGGTGACACGAGCTATCCAAGCAGCTGGAGAATTACGTATTTACCATGATGTGAGAGGTATAGTAGCTATGCTCGCTCGTTGGTGTATTCCTACTCATACTTTCATATGTAAATGGGGAGAATTCACCATTACTCTAGAGGATATGGTTGCTTTAATGAACCTTCCAGTCACGGGTAATTTCTCAGCAACACTTTCGACAAGGCGATATCTGAGATCTTGACAGCTAAGATGCATGGCATTAACAAATCATCCAGAAAAAACTTGTTATGCCCAGTGGTTGAAGGAGTGGTAGCCGAGAGATAGAACTCCTGAGATACATGTGGATGGTATGTTAAGCATTGCTGCTTTCTTGTGTGTGGTTATCCAGAGATGTGTTTGAAGATAGTGGAAATTTGCTGAAACCATTGGTGATCCCTTTTGCCACCAAAATGGCTCAGGGTGAGAAACTTCCCGTTGGTAGTCTGTTTCTGGGTTCCCTATTCTCCAACTTAGATTCCTTGGTTGTTGATTCCAGCATTTCCAATGGTTTTATGAAAATTGAGACATATGCCAACACAATGTTTTTCCAAGCTTTGTTGTGGGAGCGTTTTGAAAAATACTCCCCGATTCCACGTAGCATCTTGCAAGGACCGAATGCTGACATCCCTTATGTTCATTCTGAGAGGGATAATGCTAGAATTATGCGCTGGTCTACCAAAAAGCCTCGGAAAAATATACGCCTCACCAGTGTCTTAAACGAAGAGTCTGAGTTTAACTTTCGTCCCTGGGTGTCGGTTCTCTGTTCATCTCACAGCTGATCACCTTTAACAATAATGAAGAGAATGTCATTCTGGAGTCCGGTGCAAACCTGAGTGATGGTGAGAGATCCTTCATACTGAGTTGTACCCCTGGTTACTTAGTATTGGTAATGCACGGGGAATATTTGGTGGAAGAATATAATATTGACAGAGCAGCTCGACAGATGGGTCTTGATCAGTGTATCCCAGATGTTCAAAAAGAAAAACCATCAGTCGATTAACTCAAAGCTTCTTTGGACTGTACACATCTGAATGGGGGTGAATATATGTACCCTTGTCCTACCCGGGCCGTCTTTCCGACTCCGGGATATGTGGACTTCTAGAGGCTGCAACTTGATCGTTTGTTTGATTTCATAATGGCTCCTCAAACCCCGGCACAAGAACCTCCTTCTGATGAGATATTTTCTGAGCGACCAAGGTTGAAGCATCTTTCCAGTGGTGATAAACGAAAAGCACTTCTAGGATGTTCATAGGTAAGAATTCTTCTTGTAATTCTTATGGTGGTATATTGATCGTCTCTTGACTACTCTATTGATTTTACCACAGGATGCCCGTGTGGTGAGAGCCCGAGTTGATACAAACTTTACTGAAATTGAAAAGAGTTTTCGAGGCGGGGAATCCCGGAGCAAGACTTACAGGATGGTGTCGAATATGTGCAGTCCCCAGCCGCTTCTATGGTGAGTTGTTAGCATTTTTCCCGTAGAGCCTTTTTTTTATCTGTGTGATTAGGATCACAACAAACATTTGTTAAATTTCAGATCTCCATCAATTATTAACGGACTTCAATCTGTTCATGGGCGAACAATCCAGGGATCCAACGCAGATGAGGAAGTTGATGTAAGTATCCCCTTTTCATGCAGACGATCATGGCATTTCCTTGAATAAATTAATAATAATTTTTGTTAGTGCTTGCAGGAGGAAATTATTGTGGATAAGAAACATGTTGACGAAGCACATTCTTCTTTGGGGAATGGAGAGACGGAGAATCCTCAAAATGTACAACCGAATGGAGGTAGTAATGCCGTTAATGGTGATTTCAACATTGTTGAGCCTCCAAATGACTTAGAGACTCCCCAAGTAAGTATTCCTCCTGTAATTTCTTCATAGAAGTATGAAATTGTTGACTTGTGAATGAATGAATGTGAATCCATGTGAGTATATGAGAAATTTTACCAAAATACGTCACCAGAAAATTTCAGACTTCAGTCTTTCAGTAAAAACGCAATAGATTCTTCGTCTGATGTCGGATTTTTGCCGTCTACCATGTTTTTTCATGCCCAGGAAATTTCCAAGCTTTAGAATAGAATATTTTTGAGTTTTGAGCATGTTTAGGTCCTGAAATAGGCGAAACAGTAAACTTCCAGGAGGCTTCCAGAATTTTTCAGATTGCGTGTAGTCCAATGTTTTGGCCACATCTCTCTGCTCGTTCATCCGATCATTATGAAATTTTGATATGTTGTAGAGAACACCCATACGAAGAGAATGGTATATGACTAAACATTAGATTCCTCGCCAATTGCTCCCAGTTTATCATCTTATACAGGGAAGTGTAAAACCTTCTCAGACGAACCTGTTGCAAAAACGTGTTTAATGAGTTCCACGATATTTGTTCATGTCTTGGATGCATAGTAAAGAACTTAGATAGTGTTAGTTAACTTACATGTTGAATTTTATGATTGATTCTTCAATTCCATGCTTGAAAAATCTAACTTGTATCTTTGCTATATTACGTGGAAAATGGTGGAATTGAGCATAATGAGACCCACAATGATGATTCAAGCAACCTTGGGACTATTAATGATGGGACAACCACCTATGCACCTCAAGTCCATGAAACTCTCGTTGTTGAACCGTTAAAGAGACCAATACTCCAATTGTGGTTGTCTCAGAGATGGAAGAAACCGGGCCAAGAGTGGAAGAAGCTACTCCAGCTGTTGAGGAAACTACTACTATGACTGTTGAAGTTGCTCCAGTGATTGAGAATTTCTTGATATTGCACGAATATCCTAATGCAGGGATTGTTTGTGAGCCTTCATTCGGTGAGCCACTCCCATATCACACATTAGTTGGTGGATTCAGCGTTCCCATAGGGAATGATGATATGTATGAGAAGTTGTGGAAGATGTATGGTCACATTGCCGTTGAAAGAGACCCCAAGCTCTGTTACTTATTGATAGTGCAAGTAGGAAATATCTTGCGCGTCATAGATGATATATGAACCAGGGCCAGAAGTACTGTCACTCAAGATGTACTATTTGATTGGGAGTACAACATGAAGAAATCTGAAGAACTTGGTTTCAACTTGAAGTGGCTCCATGAAAAGATTGACACCATCAAGGATGCAGTAGAGAACAATATACCTTTTACCAGTGATGCTGTGGTGGAGAAAAGGGCCAAGATTGCTGAGTTGACTGAGAAGCTGGAGTTGGAGAAGGCGGCCTTGCAAGTCTTGGAGAATGCAGAGAAGCATAAATCTTACTTTGTCGATTTCCTTTAGTTTCCCTTTCCATAATCTCTTGAACCTTGAACTTCTGAGAAATGTGAGGCTTTATTTTTTGGTTTTAATTTTTGATTGGTTTTTGAATACGTGTTGATTGAGGATTTCCTTTTGGATTTGATAGAGATTTTTTCTTTAAATAAAAGAACTTTGATAAATTGTTGAATTCAAATACTGGATGTAAGTATTGCAAACGTTTTGGAGGAATTGAAAATACAGGTAAAAGAAAATCCTAAAATGCATTGGGTGTCTCGAACAGTCGCTCATGTCTTGAGCGAATGACACCCCAAGACGCCGGATGTCTCAGGCGTCAAAGGCTTTGAGCCAATTCTCCTGTATCACTGGTATGGTCCTTCCATATGTGTTGATAAGCTTGTAGTATCCTCCAACTATGGATTTAGCGACCATAAAAGGTCCTTCCCAATTAGAGCTTCTTGCAGAATGAAGATTGCGCTTAACTGCTTTGAGAACCAAATCCCCTTCATGAAATTTGTTTGGCTTGAAGGTTCTTGCCCTAAATATTTTTTGCTGATTCGGCATTCCTCTGACGACGGGGTTCCATGGTCGTGCGGTTGGATTTTCCTGACTTTGTGGCACATATGGACACTCACGCAAAGGAGAGTACACGTGGTATTGCTCGTTGAACTCAGTAATTATCCTAGCAACGAATGTATCAGTAGAATGCTGAATTTGGAGAGGTTATGGATCTAACCACTTGGTGAAGTATTGTCGAGGAGAAATCAACCACTTATAGCATTTGGTGAGTGATGAGTTATTAGCAGTATTGAGTCCCCGAACCAGGGTAGCATATTTGATAGTTGATAATATGGAAGCATGAGGAGGAATAAGACTTGCCTGAGTGCACAACCTTTTGATGAAAGTATGTGCATCTTCTTCAGGTTTTTGCTTTAGGTCCATCAAAGCCTTGACTTTCTCCAGATGCTCGAATGGTGGGGTGTCGGAGCTTTCCTATGAGTCGGGGCTTTCTTCAACAGAAAAATGTGCAATGGAAGGCGTTGGAGTTACCTTTTCAGTATAAATCCACGTTCGTCCAAGGACCATATCATACCCTGGGTCTTCTCTAATTATGTGAAATTTGGTTTCTTCCCAGGTCGAGCCAGTTTTTATCTTGAGAATGTGTAACCATAAGTGTCTCTAGAGACTCCTTCATGATATCTGACTGAGGCTGGAGAATGAGTGGCCTCTTGTCGGGTGATGCCTGCAGCTCTGAGAGTTTTCAAAAGGATGATATTGACAGCAGTGCCAACATCGACTAACGCTCGCTTAAATTCATTTCCTTTCAGGTGCACTGTGGTGAGAAGTCCCCAATCGTACATCTCTTCGTCGGTGACCGCAGGCTCGGGGAGCGTCTCTGGAATTGACAGTCGTTTCTCGGACACTTTATGGTTCAAAGCCGCAAACATGTCCATCCTTTGAGCCTTTGACATATATAGCAATTCGCAGGCATGCTCGATCAATGATTGAACTGCTTCTTTGACTGGTGGTTCAGAGAACGTAAAGGTTCTGATTGGGAGAGGATTCTTGTGTACTCATTCAGTCCCCAGTTCTCCTGAATCGGCTTTTTCTTTGAATATGCGTTTCAAAGTCCTGCAATCACTGGTTGGATGGCTGACATATCTATGGAAACGGCAGTAGCGTGGATTTTTTATTTCTTCCTATGTTGGCTCTCTCCTGACGGGAGGTAGTTTGATAGCATCATATTGAATCCAGACCTCCAATAACTCGATCACTTCCTCAATAGGAAAGGGGAAGTATGGCTCCTCTTGATCATTTTGTTGACGTTGAGCCGATGGTTGTGCATTTCTAGCCTGGTTTTCCTTTCTTGGTGCTTTTGTAGGATGGGACACTGGAGGAGCATTCTTATGCTGCTGCGCTTCAGCTTTCCTCTTACTTCCTTCAGCAACATTCGTAGAGGGTTGGACATTATACTGTTTATTGATTATCTGCCTAGTGTTGACTCGAGCGTCTCGCGGCTTCTTAGTTTTGACAGTTTTTGTTCTTTTTAGCAAGGCCAAAGTAGTAGTTGCTAATCGCTTGGCCGCTTCGTGGAGTTCTGAGAAAGTTTGGAACCAGAGATTTTCCAGCAAGGATCTATAGGCAGGGATCATCCCGTTGATACACAAGTCCACCAATTGTTGTTCAGTAACATTAGGATCATGACAATCCAAGGCTTGAATTCTGAACCTTTTCACGTACTCATTCGGATGTTCAGTGTTTTTTTGCGCCATTCTCCCTAAGTTAGAAAGAGTGACCTGCTCTGAAACAAAGAAATATTTCTTATAGAAAGCATTAACCATTTCTCCCCAATTAGCAATGCTCCCTAGTGCAATGTTGTTGTACCATGTGTATGCTCGTCCTGTCAGAGATTTTGAGAATTCTTTCAGACGAACAACATGGTTGTGCTCATGATCGCCTAGCGCTTCCAAGAACTGGGAGATATGTTCTCGAGCATTCCCCGTCTCATTGTACAACGTGAATGTTGGAGAAGTGTATCCTTTTGGGAGAGGGATTCTTTGCGTAGCAGCAGGGTACGGAGGTTGGTGGCGATGGACTGATGGTGCATTGTCTTTCCCTCGATCGTCCATAAAGTGTTCCAGATCTTCACGAGTGATAACATCGGCAGGCTCCTTTGTTGGTGGGTTTTCTGCAGCTTTGCGGGCTTCATCATCATCAACTAATGTTGATTGTGGTTTTTAGTTCAGGGATAAATTTGTAAAACCCTGCTTTTTAATATGCCGTCACTCTGCGAAGAAACAGATCCATGTAAAGTGATGAGTGTCCAACCTCTTCACTGGCACATTTATTGAGCAACTCAATATTTTCTTATGAAATTTATCCAGAATGGTGCATGCAGCAACAATCCCAGATATTCTGTAAATTTCAGCACTTTGCCTGTATTATTAAATTAATATAAATTTCTTTGAATGCTTTATGTGCTATGTTCCCCTGGCTGAACCCTTAATGTTGATATGGCATGACAATTTGAGTTCACTCGCAGCAGAGTAGCACAAATTTCCAAGTATCAAGGTTAAGGTCCTTCCATAAAAGTACTAAATCGGAAAGCATACTGCTCTCTGGCAATAAAACTTAGAGAACTCTGTGTGAACACATAGAATTCAATCAATTTTGTGATAATTCACAAGATTTAGATATTACCCTGACTAATTTGCAAAAATTAAGATTTTGCGCCCTGCGCAGCATATTAGACCTCGCTTGTCGAAATTAAGCCGAGATGAACTAGGAAATTAATCCGCCATGGATTAGTAGGTGCAAAATCCTACCCACAATCAGAAAACAAGGAATAAAAGGATCCGCGGAATAGGAGCAGCAACAAAGGAAGGCGTGGCCACGCCATAGGCCAGCCGGCGCCACTTGCAAGTGGCCACGCCCCATGCTGCTCGAACCGGCCCCTATTTCCAGTCAATCAATCAGGTCGCCTTAAACCCGCCACACACATATGAGTTGTGGATGGGCCCATACTTGCCGGCCCTATTTCCTATCGACCAATCAGGTCGCTTTAAATCTGCCACACACATACCAGAAGTGTGGCCACGCCCATGCTTGGCCGGACCCCTCTTTTAATCGACCAATCAGGTCACTCTAAACCTGCCACAGTATTAAAAGAGGCAAAGTTGCGCCAGAAGGTCACAATGCCAAATTGGCTTTCCAAAAGCCGCGCCAACATGATAATTGGCATGCCAAATGTGTCATTCCGCTCCGGCGTGCTAGTGGCATGCCAAACATGCCATGTCACGCCAATACACTGATTGGCATGCTAAACATGCCAAACGTGCCACTTTGCCGTAGTAGCATGTCGAACATTCCAAACGTGCCACTTTGTCGCAGAAGCATGCCAATCGTGTCAACATGCCATAAATAGCGCGCCTACGTGCTAACCCACCTTCTGTTCGTGGCCAACGCCATAACAGACTTTAATTAGGGTTTCCTAATCAGAAACACGGATTTTTGCTTTAGTGGCATTAGTCGAAACCCTAATTTCCAGTTGTGACCCAAAGTACGCCACTGTATCCCCACAACATGCCACGAGCCATGTGGGACCCGACAAACCCTAAGAATGGCGCCACTCATAGCAACCCTTGCTCATGTGGTCATTTCCACATTACGGCCTTGTTATAGTTCCTTTGGCATGGCTATGGCACCGTTTGCACAAAAACGCCACCAAATCGCGGCCATGCCACACGCTAATTAGGGTTTCGATATGCCAAACCCTAATTTGGCTAAAGTTTCCACGCCAACCAAGTCAAGTAATTTTCCTAAGGCCTTAAAGTTTAATATAGGAACATGGCCAATGTTGCCAGAGCCATATTTGGGTCTAACACCAATATGCCAAAATAGTTGCCACGGCTACGCCAGGCGCCACTATGCCACGGCTACGTCAGGCGCCACTATGCCACTGGCATGCCTCTATATTCCACTACACCATTGGCATGTGTCAATGACGCCACTGTGCTACCATCAGGCGCCAACAGAATGTGGTCATAATTAATGGCCACCCTTTCTCATGAGTTACGATCTCAGCCGTCCAAATTCTCCACAGAATCGACAGGCCCGTGGGAAGTTTTGGGCGACCAACTAAGACAAGCTAAATAGCATCACGTGCTATTCTCCTGTGGCAAGTCTCCTGACTTTGACTTGCCACACATAGAAATCTACTACATGTTTTCCATGAAAACACTCGAGACATCAAACATGTCACAAACTGGGGGATGCTCATCAGGGTATTGGTCTGGCGGTTTACAGCGTGCGGCGTGCAACATGCCCATTATAAGAAAGTGTCAGAAAGCAGGGCAATTAGTGGCGGTAAGAAGTAGTGGGTGTAAACTAACCAGTTTCCTCCATGATGGGAACGCGGTCTCTGGCATATACACATAATCCCACTTCTCCATTTACTCAATCACTCCCACTTTCTACGAGATCAGGGTGCGTTCAATATGACTTGTATAAATAGGTTTTACCTATTTCGACCAAACAACAAAGTTTTGGTTATCAACACAAGTATCCAGAAAAACACTAAGAACTGATAGCTTACATTCTGCAAGCCTGATCCATATTCTGATACAAGTCATAAAACAGCCACACCTTCATAATTCAACATTCTGATCTCAACACCTTCTTCGCTTCCCTCTCTAAGATCAACCCTTCTCCTTCACTTTGTGACCGAAGCAAGACTGGAATGGCCATTTCTTGGTTTAGGTTAGGATCGTACATATTGATCTCTCGAATATAAAGTACTCCCGTGCATTGCATTTGTTTAGGGTTTAGATTCGTTTCTCGGCGGCACACCTAAATTTACCAAAACCAGCAGAATCAGTTTTTACCCATAAACAATTGGCGACCACAATGGGAGATTAATCTCTCGGTTGCAATATCAATTTCCGATTTTCGATTTCTTTTTTTCAATTCCAATTTCAAGATGGTAGAGCTTAGATCTGGATCAGCAACAATCCCTGATGCCACCAGCTGAGAACGTGCTTGGTATCAATGTCCCTTCCAGTGGCATCAATTTGCCACCTGTCAGCATAACCAACACCAGTGGCGCTGGAAATGTTCCCTCGGGCGTTACACCTCCGATTACTAGAGCCAGAGCCGCTGCCGCCACCCCAATGTTTCTTCAAGCGTGACTCCCCCAGTTGTCACCAAAGCTGCCACCACTCCACCATCGGGACGAGAAACTGGAGGAACCAGAGGAGGCCAACCCCCTATTACCATTGCTGATTTGATGGAAAGACAAGAAGTTCTTGCTAAGGCTCAGACGTACATGGCTTCAACTCAGAAGGAGGTACTCACTTTCCTTAAGACGTTAACGGAGCGGCTACCGCAGGAACCACGCCAACCAGAGCCAATGAGGAGCACTTTTAATACTCCTGGCGCCAGCACCTCAGCAGGGCGAACCCTTTTAGACGAAGAGGCCCGTCCATTGGAGAGGAACCAACCATCCAATTTCATCACGCATGAAGATTTGGAACGAATTCTCTGAAATTGAGACAGAGAAAACCCGGTGGACATGCACCAACATCAACCTCCATATCCTCCTGATGTGCAAAGAGTTCCTCTTCCGAGGGGATATTCTTCTCCTCAATTCTCTTTATATGACGGCACTGGTAATGCACGTGAACATATCTCTCGATTTATAGAATCCTTGGGTGAACACGAGTACAATCATGTCCTCCGCCTGAAAGAATTTTCAAAGTCACTTACTGGAAGAGCGTACACCTGGTACAACAACATTGCACCAAACAGCATATCCAACTGGCTTGAGATGGTTGCAGCTTTCTACAAGAAGTATTTCTTTTTGTCTGAGCAAATTACCTTTTCAGACTTAGGAAGGATGTTCCAACGAAACAATGAACATCCGAATGATTATGTCAAGAGATACAGAATTCAGGCGCTAGATTGTCACGGCCCAAACGTGACTGAACAATAACTGGTGGACTCTTGCATCAATGGCATGGTTCCCATTTATCGCGCCTTACTGGAGAATCTACGCTTCCAGACATTCTCTGAACTTCATGAAGCTTCTAAGGGTCGGCCACAACAGCACCAGCATTGTTAGAAAGAACCAAGCCGGCCAGAGGTGAAGATGCACGCGAAACTCGAGGAGACAGACACCTCATCAACAAGCAATATAACACTTTCCCCTTTGTAAGCATAGTGAGTGAAGGAGGAAAAAGGAAAGCTTCGGCAGCAGAACAGCAGCCCAAGCGTGCAGCACCAGCACATCAGACGGCTCCACCTCGAAAGGCTGCGGCTAAAGCTCCTACGCAACATCAAGAAACTGAAGAAGCTGCCCTAGATTTCCCATTCCCAATCGAGGAAGTAATTGAGATCTTGGAGGCATGGATCCAAGATGGTGCTATCAAGCTGCCTCCTATCAGGCGCCCGCCAACGGAAGAAGAAAATAGCAAATCCCAAGTATTGCCGCTACCACAGGTTCGTCCATCACCCGACCAATGAATGCAATGGGCTAAAACGCATTTTCAAGGAAAAGGTGGAGGCAGGAGAACTTCAACTGGGAAATGAGGGAGTTCACAGAGATCCTCTTCCAGTCAGAAGTTGCATGCTCTATGGGGACTCTGTTCACAAAATCGTGCAGTCCGTGATGCAGCGTGTGTGTGAAATCCTATATCTCTCCAAGGCGCAGCGTCAGGACATGTTTATAGCCCTCAATCGTGTTGTGTCGGGAAAGCGACTCTTTGATGCCGAGGAAGCCACTCCGAAATCCCAACCTCTCTCAGGAAACGCTGTTGGAAAGTACAACCGGGGACTGCTGACCACGGCTTACCTAAAAAATGCTGCGTTCGATAGCACATTGATTGACGCGGCCTCTAACTTCAACATTGTTACCGTCAAGATTCTGAGATCTGCAGAGGTTTCAAAGCAAGAGGCTACTCACTCCCCATTTGTGGTCAAAAACCCAGAAGGAGAAGCAATGAACGCTTACGGCTACATCAATCTCGATATCAAGGTGGGAGATGCTTTAACACACGGCAAATTCCACATTGTCAAAGAATGTCCAAATTATGACATGATTTTGGGGCGCTCGTGGGTGCATAAAAATAAAGCAAAATTAGGATTATCCCCTCTGCCGGTGTCAATACCCGAAAGAATTTCCAACAAGCCATCCAACCTTGAAGATTACATGTTGCCGTATCAACAACTTACCAATGTAACTTAATTACCTGGAGAGAGCCCGTCGACGTACATATGATGTGTTTTCAAAGTTGTTGTAGATAGTGATAAAAGGGTTGTTTTAAGACTTGTGAAGGCAATAAATTTTAGACTTAATAAAAATTTAAAAACAAAGAAAACTTATTACAAAATTGACTTCAAGATATTAGAAAAAAACCAAGACACTGATTTCACTATTACACATGAATTTATGGTAAACAATCCAAAACTCTAATTATCTTTTAAGACTCTTATTTCTTAATTCACAAATAACCTGGAAAATTCTCAAAAACTAATTGTATCCCTAAGCATAAATTATCTAAACAAAGCATAACCTATCTAATTGAATCACAACTAATGAAGAAAATTTTTGCAAGCAATTAAAAACTCTGCAAAAGCAGTGATTGAGTGAATTATAAATTATAAGTTAGAGGAAAAAAATGATTACCAATTATTCATGCGTAAATAGCTTCCTCACTACCTTAGTTGTGGGAGAAATTAGCCTCTCATCATGTTGGAAACACGCTCAAAAGTTGATTTCATTTATTCTCAAAGATGGGTTTACAAATGATGAAAAGGGAGAAATATAATGAAAATCGGGTTTGTAACAGTTATATGTGTTACTGTTTTTCTAAGACCCACGGTTCTGTGTCGCTGTCACTGTTGCAGATAAGTCTGCCCTAGTGTCGTTGTTACTGTGCAAATAAGTCTGCCGCTCCACTGTAGCATGAACGACGGTTCTCTGTGGGTCGTTGTTCTTCGTGTGTTCTTCACCAACAGCAACAATGGAGTTCTCTGCAACTTTGATTTCTCGCCTCTGTTGTCTTCTAAAGTATCCCTAACTATCCGTCCGCTTCTCTGCTACCCCAGGATGATATTTATACTCAACAGGCGGAGAAAATCCTCCGTAATAACTCACAATAATCTCTCTTTATTCGGAAGTGAAGGGTAATATTCTCGGAATATTTTCTTTCCAAAAATCCTTCTCCTACACGTCTGTTGCTGTTGAATCTACCTTATTTAGCTCTGAAACGCTCCAAACTGTTGCTCGAATCAACAAACATGCTCAGAAATCGTTCAGACTCATGCAATCCCGTGAAATAACTCTCCCATGCACGTACTGCCCTGTTTTGCTTCTCGAGGAATATCCAGCCAAATTGGATCGAACCAAAGGCCCATACCAAGCCTTTTAGGCTATATCACGTCCACCCATGAAGTTTCAGTGATTTAGTCACCTCTAACCCATCCAAAATCCGATCGAGAAAACTGCTAGGAGTGAACTCTTCTTCCCGCCAAAAAATGAATTTGAAATGAAGAAGAAGGGTTGCCCCCTATCCGGTTCTGGGGTGCGGTTAGCAGCTGCCTAGAAATGGGGTTCCCCTTAGTAATTAGGTTACCCCTTATCCAAAGTGAGGGTCTGTATAGCAAATGTCCTCCGGGGGTGCTCCGAGCAACTTTTCGAGCCGAATTTTCCAACAATATTTATTTCCTAAAAATACATAAAAACACAATATTAGTACAAAAATCGAGTTCCAACAAAACAGACATTGAGGACAATTTAGAAACAAAAATGTGTCTATCAAATACCCCCAAACTTATTATTTGCTAGTCCTCGAGCATAACTAAAAAAAACAAAACCGAGTTAATCTCGGGAGGGTTTACCAGAGGTGTACCCACAAAACCATGACTTCTAATTGGTCACAAGTATCCAAAGAGCTATGAGGACATACAAGTTCTCAACATATCTCCAAGTAACTAGAATGCCAGAGAAATTAAAGGTGTCAGCTCTAAAGCTGACTGAAGAAAAGGGGAGACATATCCGCAACACTGCTAGATAAAGAGATATCCGCTACACAGCTAGATAAACATTGTAAGATGTGTCCGCTGCTTTACAGCTGGATAAGATTAGGAGAGAGATAAAGATGAGAGGGACATCTGCTACACAGCTGGACTAATTACGTGTGATGAGTTAAACCAGTGCTAGAAAGATCTTGTGCCAGATTGAAAGCGGACTAACAAAGCAACCAAATGTATCTTTCTTCGACTCTCTCATAGTGCTCAGTAGAAACAACGTCTTCAACTGTTGATGATAAACTATCGAACCTCATACAACCTTGACAATTAACTCTTCTCTTCGATTTCTTGCTTGACTTATAAATTTCTACTTCCCCTTGGCCTTATTGAACAAAACGTAACGATGATTTTTTATTTTTTTTTCATTTTTTTTTTCGTAAACAAAAATAACAAGAAAAAAATTTAAATGGCCATGAGAGAAGGACTTTAGAACTTGGATCTTCACAACTTGTGATGTCTTGGTATCATGAACTTCAACAACTTATATCATTTGTTCTTATAACTTTTTGTAACTAAGTCTTCAACTTTGATTTTTGAAATATTTTTTTCTATTCTTACTTCTAAACCTCAAACGTCTTCAACTTTCTTCATATATTTTGATGTCGCTCCGCTTGTTGATGATGATAAGTTTATACTGATAGAGAGTCGTAATAATCCAGTAACTAAGACTACATTGTGAGGTTGCTTTGTCTTTCTGGCATTTCCTCCTGACCTACTTGCCTTTTCATCATGGATGGTTAGGTCCATCACGGTTACCCTCTAAAAGGAACAAGTTCTCTCCTGAATTTCAAGGATCTCAATGTCTTTTTCTCTAATGTCTCAATAGGTTGTTATCTCTAGCATTCCAATTTCTATATTTTCGGTGAGAAACAGTATGTAAACTTAGCTAACCGGGTACTATGTGACGCTAGAAGTTTCAAAAATGCGACTAAAATATTTTTCCCATACCCCCAAACTTAAATCTAACATTGTCCTCAATGTTCTAAAGATAAAATTAAAAGCATGAACAAGGAGAAACTGTTACCACTTGAAGCAAAAGAGATAAGGAAGGATATTACCGTGTCGCAAGAATATTGGGTTACCTCCCAAGAAGTGCTAAGTTTAAAGTCTTCAGCCAGACATCGGAAGGAATTAGTCACCTCATAGAATCATATAGAAGTAGTCGGAATAACTGTGGGTCATCTGGATCAAAAAGTGTTACCCACAAGAAGAGGAAAGTGCAACAGACCAAGAAAATACCGAACATACCCTTGCTTAAGACAACTACATCTAGTTGTGGTTCAGGTTCAGGCTCTATAAAAGGGTCTAAATAAGAAGTTTTCCTGGAATGGATTTCCTCAAAGGAATTTTGAAGATCAGGCTGAAGAGTCTGGAAGTACTCAAGTAAGAACTTAGAAGCGCATAACAAAAGCCTGAATAACTGGGGATCCTCTAAGTCAATCATATTTGACCCATACAGCTGACCATAATGAAAGAGGTGGTCTTCCTTAAGAAAATGTGTCGACCCTAATATCCTAAAGTAATTAGGTTTAGTCTCAAAACTTAATAACCGACACATCTGAAAATCATATGTTCCCACAATTGGTTGAAAAGTTTTTGGTGGGAAAACAAAGTCAATCTTGGTATCATAGCCTGGGTTAACCACATCAACCAGAGGATGGGTTTCTAACAACTGAGCTTCTTTCTGGACATCATTAGGTTCGGGAAAACGTGTATGAAGATAATCTTGTAAGATGGTTGAGGCACAAATGTCAAGTCCTACAGGAGGGTACTTTCTAAGAGTTAAAGCACACGGAGAATGATAATCACCCCCAAACTTAAAGTTTTCTGTGTCTCTAGAAAGACTAGTCACAACTTTCCTAATTTCTAGGTCATCAGATTCCTGGAAATGGTCAATAGATTCTTCTAAGTTGGGTTCATCCTCACTCATTTCTACGAGTTTATCATCTTCTAAGACTAGTGTTTCTAAATCGCTAGATTCTAAAACAGTATTCTCAGGGTAAACTCTTTCCTCTAAACCATCATCACAATCATATAAAGGATTATCAGAGAAAGTTTCATATAAAGGCTCATCAACTAAGGTTTTAATCATAGTTACCTCCTCCGATTCACTGATAGGCACATCAAATAATGGATTATCCAACATACTGCAGGCTAAAGGATCATGAACTACATCGTCTAAAACGGTGGTATCTCTAGTCAAATCCTCATCCTTTTGAATAGGTGAATAATTATTAAAATTATTTGGATTTGTACTAGAAACAACACTATCATTATAAAGCTCAATCGGAGTAACAAATTCCTGATCACTATGCCTACATATTTCATGTTCTTCATCAATACTATACTCATCATAATCATCACTATAATAACATGAAAATGATCGAACCATATCAAAACAAGTAGTGTTACCAATTCTAACCTCCTCATCTTGATTATGTGAATAAAAATTATCCTTATTTTCGAGGGTGGTATTGGGAAAACTACACTGGAAATTAAGACTATCCTGGGCAAGTTTTTCCACAATCCTATTTGTATTCTCAGTAAATTGCTTGAGGGTCTCTTCTAAAGATATCTTAGTTGACCGCTCTACGGACTCTTCTGAGAGAAGAATATTATAAGTATCTTTCATAAATAACTTCCGTGCTAACTCATTGAAACTCTTGAGAGACTCTTCTAGAGAAATAGAAGGTTGTTTTTCTCGTATGACTTGTGGGTATGTGGATAGTAATTGAGCTCACAATGGTATGGACCATAACCTTCAAAAGTTTCGCGTTCCCAATCATTATTCACACTATGGTCATAAAAAGGATAATGTCAAAGATGCTCAGTCGGATACTCATTGTATTGGCTTTTATAATACCAGTTCGACATCCTAACTGCAAGGGAATTCTAAACAAACACAACGAAGGCTGACTCGACCACAACAAGCCTATTTTATCTAGCAAACACAAAGCATGATGGCTCCACTTAGATTGTTTCTAGACCAGCTTCTAATCCTTCGAAAGGGAATTCGTTACAATTTGAGCGAACCCCTCTGGAATCAATCCGAGTCAAAGTAAGTTGAATAGAGGCGAGGGAAGCTGCGTAGAGCTTTGATACCCAAGGCCTCACCGCATTCAAGGTGGCGCAGTCACGCATTCAACTCACAGAAACCATCATGAACTTCGAAGTATGCTCAAAAGAGTAACCAATATTTTTCGAACGACTTTCCTATTAAGCTCGTTACCCTATAGGTCTCGTTCTATTCCAAATTTTAGGTTTAGGTTAGCGTTTGGTTTTGTTTTCTTAAGGAGGGCAAGAAGAGAACGGTGATGAAATCCGAACCCTTATCTTGTATGGACAGTCCTTGCCCTTTACTAGGAAATTAAAGCAGTCGTTTTCAAGTCCTCAGCATATATGCAAACGAAGGAATACAGTAACTCACTGATAGGGGATTCGCGAGTGTTTCGGCAAACTTACCGCCCGTTCCAGACAGGGGATGAACCGCTGAAGTCAACTCGGGACACAACTCCAATGTCGTGTACGAACCCGAGGGGCCGAGGTGATATCGTAATCACCGTCCTTCTCTGCAAACAGTTTAATATTTAATACTACCCTTCTGTAGGGTTTAAAAATAAAAGAATGTCCAAATGTCCAAGTCCAAAGTCCAGAAAGTCTAAAAAAAAATGTCTCTCTTTTTTTTTTCTCTCTCTTTTTTTAATAAAAACAAAAAAAAAAATTCTTCTTTCGCTCCTTTTGCTTTGTCTTTTACTCCAAGTCTTTAAGTATTCACCAAAGCTTTGGCAAAATTTTCTTTCGCTCCCAATTCCAAAATCTGTAAGGAAAAGACAAAAACCCAAAAACGTAAAGAAGAACAAATAAAATAAAAACAAATAAAAACCTAAAAAAAAAATCTAAAAACTCTAGCCTAAAAACAAGTCCGCGTCGGTGGCGCCAAAAATTTGATGTGTTTTCAAAGTTGTTGTAGATAGTGATAAAAGGGTTGTTTTAAGACTTGTGAAGGCAATAAATTTTAAACTTAATAAAAATTTAAAAACAAAGAAAACTTATTACAAAATTGACTTCAAGATATTAGAAAACAACCAAGACACTGATTTCACTATTACACATGAATTTATGGTAAACAATCCAAAACTCTAATTATCTTTTAAGACTCTTATTTCTTAATTCACAAATAATATGGAAACTTCTCAAAAATTAATTGTATCCCTAAGCATAGATTATCTAAACAAAGCATAACCTATCTAATTGAATCACAACTAATGAAGAAATTTTTTACAAACAATTAAAAACTCTGCAAAAGCAGTGATTGAGTGAATTATAAATTATAAGTTAGAGGAAAAAAATGATTACCAATTATTCATGCATAAATAGCTTCCTCACTGCCTTGGTTGTGGGAGAAATTAGCCTCTCATCATGTTGGAAACACGCTCAAAAGTTGATTTCATTTATTCTGAAAGATGGGTTTACAAATGATGAAAAGGGAGAAATATAATGAAAACCGGGTTTGTAACAGTTATATGTGTTACTGTTTTTCTAAGACCCACGGTTCTGTGTCGCTGTCACTGTTGCAGATAAGTCTGCCCTAGTGTCGTTGTTACTGTGCAAATAAGTCTGCCGCTCCACTGTAACATGAACGACGGTTTTCTGTGGGTCGTTGTTCTTCGTGTGTTCTTCACCAGCAGCAACAATGGAGTTCTCTGCAACTTTGATTTCTCGCCTCTGTTGTCTTCTAAAGTCTCCCTAACTATCCGTCCACTTCTCTGCTACCCCAGGATGATATTTATACTCAACAGGCGAAGAAAATCCTCCGTAATAACTCACAGTAATCTCTCTTTATTCGGCAGTGAAGGGTAATATTCTCGGAATATTTTCTTTCCAAAAATCCTTCTCCTACACGTCTGCTGCTGTTGAATCTACCTTATTTAGCTCTGACACGCTCCAAACTGTTGCTCGAATCAACAAACATGCTCAGAAATCGTTCAGACTCATGCAATCCCGTGAAATAACTCTCACATGCACGTACTGCCATGTTTTGCTTCTCGCAGAATATCCAGCCAAATTGGATCGAACCAAAGGCCCATACCAAGCCTTTTAGGCTATATCACGTCCACCCATGAAGTTTCAGCGATTTAGTCTACCTCTAACCCATCCAAAATCCGATCGAGAAAACTGCTAGGAGTGAACTCTTCTTCCCGCCAAAAAATGAATTTGAAATGAAGAAGAAGGGTTGCCCCCTATCCGGTTATGGGGTGCGGTTAGAAGCTGCCTATAAATGGGGTTCCCCTTAGTAATTAGGTTACCCCTTATCCAAAGTGAGGGTTCGTATAGAAAATGTCCTCCGGGGGTGCTCTGAGCAACTTTTCGAGCCGAATTTTCCAACAATATTTATTTCCTAAAAATACATAAAAACACGATATTAGTACAAAAATCGAGTTCAAACAAAACATACATTGAGGACAATTTAGACACAAAAATGTGTCTATCAACATACACAGATTTCGGACACAAGTAAGTCTCATTGAACAACCCTTTCTGCGACCGGTCACTTCTCCTCTTACTCAGGCCTGGGGACTAGATCCAATTATCAACCCGGGCGTCATTGGAAGGTGTGAATGGGATTCCGAACCCTTCAAGTGTTTCATCAAAAGTTTGGAAGTTGTCTTAGTCAACAATAATGGATCCAAGAATCAAATAACGGCGCAACATCAAACCCATTCCAAATTGGAGACATGGTAGTGAAAGTTGTCACTCGGCCTTCTTCGTCTGATTCCACAGACGAACCATACTTAGTAGCAGAAGTTATTTTGGGAGGCTACTGCAAGATCATCAACACTGACAAGTTAGAAGGTGTGGTAATACATGCCCGGTGTCTCAAGCCATTCAAAGCCTAAGGTTTCACGCCGCCTCTAGCCTCAAAATTCTTCCTAGTGTTTCCTTCAGCAATTTTCCTTTTCATTCAATATCTGTAATTCCTCCAAGATGATTGCACTGCTTGCATTAGGGTTTCTATTTTAATTAAAAGCATCTTTATTTCAAAATAAGTTTTCCTGAATCATCTCAAAGGAAAAGTACCCAGCAAATCCAAACCCCCGCAAAGTCATCACCCATCAATTAAAAACCAGAAAAAATCAAACCCTGCGAAATATATCCTGTTCAAAAAAGAATACTGAAGAGGGGAATATGCAAGTGTTTATGGGTGAAAACTATTTCTGATGGTTTTGGTAATTTTGGGTGTGTGTGGATGAGAATGGGTTTGATGAAGCCAGCAACTAGCAACTTCTGAATCCCAGTCTTGATTTGCTCTTCTACCTCGTGTCTGAACCGCCTAGGAGACTGTTTAACTGGCTTGGATCCAGGTATGACATGTAGATGATGGGTGACCAATTTTTCATCTAAAACGGGCATTTCTTCATACGTCCAAGCGAATATGTCCTGGTACTCTTTGAGAAGTTCCACGAGCTTCGTGCCTTCATCCGTACACAAGGTCGAGCTAATGGAGATAGGCCTAGGAGATTCCTCATTCCCGATGTTAACGATTTCGAGCTCATCAGTTGTGGATTTGGTGCCATCTTGCAGCTGTCGTGGAGCATATAGCACTTCTTCTTGTGTCTCGTCGTTGTTGTAGCATTCCATCGGGCGGAGAGACTGGGTAACAGTCTCCCCTGCTAATTGCTAACAGCGGCGTCGGTACACGGTTTTCCCTTTCTGATCACGGATCGTCACAAAAGTTCGCTCCCTCTTAGTGTGAGCGTGGGTCGTGGATTCACATTATGAAGAAGAATTGGTACGCCTTGTCAGCAAAGATGCATCGTGGGTCTTAGCCTTTAATGATGCAAGTCGGTCTTCTTCCTGGATTGACGCCCACGTGGGGAGTGGGGTGCAATGAACCTTGTCTGATTCTCCCCGTAGAGCTTCTCTTGGTTCAAACAATTCCGCACAACATATTGGTGCGTAAGGAGACAATGATGCAGGAATACGAACGACTTCTTTGTTCAGCATAGTCTTCATGCATTGGTGATACGTCGAGGGGACGATCCTATTGTCATGAATCCATGGTCTCCCCAGTATCATATGGTATTCCGGCTTCTTTTCCATGACTTTGAATTTCACCTTTGATTGGACGGGCCCCACAAATAGATTCAGATTTACATACCCGTATGTGTTGGTTTGGTTTCCTTCAAAGTCTGTCATCGTGGTAGGATGTCGCACAATCTTTCTTGGGCGAACCTTGGTCGTCATGAGGGTCTTGAGAGTAATCACATTCGAAGACGCTCCCGTTTCGATGAGGGCCCTCTTGAACTCTGAATCCTTAATGCGTGCAGTAACGCGTAGGGCCCGATTGTGACCTTTTTCCGCCATCATGTCCTCTTCTGTAAATGTAACATTATTCACAGACATCTCTGGTGTTTTTGAGGCTTCTGAGCGCAAAGGAGTCAAACGCACGTCCAGGGCTATCTGGTTGATTGCAGCAAACGTCTCCGCCCATTGATTCTTCGAGAGGTGTAAAAGTTCGCATGGACTTTCTACTAGAGAAGCCGCTTCCTGATCCACCGGCCTCTGGTTCATAGCGAAACTATTGACTTGAGGAGGATCGTTGCGAGGATCAGTCCCCAGTGTAGAAATCTCCGTGATAGGAGAACCGCTCATATCTGATGTCATCTTGACGAGGATATCGCGTATGCCGTTTATTGTTTCTTTGATCAGGTCCATGTTCTTCGTGTGAATCTCCCGTACCCGTGCTAACTCGATCAATATTGGGATTCTTCCGGTTACACCATCAAATACACCATTGGGAAGAGGGGTATCTTCATTGGAGGAGCTTCGACCGGGATTTGAAATTGTTGGGGAAGTCATAAGACCAACCATTTTGAAATCAACCAAATGGGATTGGGTAGTGAAGAAATTGACTTCACAACCGAGAGATTAATCTCCCACTGTGGTCGCCAGTTGTTTATTGGTGAAAACTATTTCTGCTGGTTTTGGTAATTTTGGGTGTGTGTGGATGAGAAATGAATCTAAACCCTAAAAAAATGCACTGCACGGGAGTGCTTTTGATTCGAGAGATCAATCTATACAATTCTGGCCTAAACCAAGAAATGGTCGTTCCAGACTTGCTTCGGTCACAAAGTGAAGGAGATGGGGTTGATCTTAGGGAGGGAAGCGAAGAAGGTGTTGAGATTGTGAAGGTGATGGTTGTTTATGACTTGTATCAGAATGATGAACTGGCTTGCACAATAAAAGCAATCAGTTCTAGATGTTTTCTGGATACTGTGACAACACTTGGTTTTTCTGTGTTGTTTGGAAATAGGTGAAGGACCTATTTATACAAGTCATTGAGCGCAACCCTCATCTCGTAGGAAGTGGAGGAAGTTGAGTGATGGAGTAGTGGGGTCGTGTAGGTGATTGTCACATGATCACGCCTTTGCCCACTTCCCTCATCATCGTTAACCGTACATGCCTCCTGACACGTTCTCGTAATGGGCGCGTTGCACGCCGCACGTTGTAAACCGCCAGACCAATACCCCAGTAAGTATCCCCCAGTTTGTGACATGTTTGATGTCTCAAATGAGTGAGTCGAGTCGTGGGACCCACCGCAAGAAATAGCATACGGTGCTATCAGGTTAAATAACCAAGTTAAAGAATTGATATTCATGAAATATCGTGTATTACATGCATCGAAAACAATCAATATGCATGAAGCATCGCTGTTTTAAATCTTAACTGAATAAGTCGCGGATTAAGCGTCTTCAAATGGTAGCATGTCCAACCATCTTCGAGTGACTGTTTGGAGGCCGCGTGGACAGGCCACCGTCTGGTCAATCACTCACTGCGGTAGAGTGGCGGACGGTGACCACTGAGGTGCTTCATTGGTCGCCTAACTTTAAATCTAAGCCGTCCGTCCAAGCTGGAAAAGTTGGACGGACGAGATGATTTACGGCGCATGTTTGTTGCCCTTGATAGATTTTAGGGTTTTAAAGAGGTGCGCAACATCCCCTTTGGCTTGATCGAATTCAAGCATGGGTGCTTGTTTTGGTGGGACCGACCAGTCATGTGTGGAGACGGCCCATTGTTGTGCATGTCTACACCTCTCGGTCCCATGAAGGTTCGATCTAGGCCACTCAATTTGACCGGAAAGATGAGTGGACATGATCGATTTGCGACAGAAATCCATTGCCCCAAAGGATTAAAGGTCGCGCGATATGCCATCTTTGGGCGCGCGTTTCAAGGCGCCTGGACATAGTCTGCCTAGGCCGGACGGTTACACGCACAGGTAGTGATCATGTCAACATCCTTGGGACTTCTTGAGTTTATATCTACACCCTCTGTTTAGGCTGGCGAAGATGGATGGACGTGATCGAACTACGACAGATGTGCATTGCCGCAAACCCTAATTAGGGTTTTGAAACACTGACACACATGTGACTTTGGCCAAACGATTTGGTGAGCTGTGTTTCTCCTTTGGGAAGACCGATCATGTGGGGCCCACGTTGGGCTGACGGTGAACACATGTGCACCTTCTTGATGGTCCTAGGTGCGATCTAAGCCATCCAAATGTGCTGGATAAGTTGGATGGTTGTGATCGATTTAAGACACTAGTGGAATTTCCACGACCCTTTAAAGCATTACGCCAACCATGTTTTGAGCAAACGTTTCATTGATCCATGGCTTTGTCGTGAGAAAACCGATCGGGTAGGGGAGAAGTGGGCCCGCCAACGTATGTGTTAGCGCTTCCCTGATCATTCGCGAGATGATCTAATCCGTCCAACCATGCTGGAGAAGTTGGACGGTCGTGATGGTTCTAAGTATGCCTTGAACAGTCTTGCTCATTCGAGCCTTTCCCAAAGCAACAAAGCCATCCTTCTTCGGACCGGCGTTTGACGTGCGTTGGGAGTGTAGTGTGGTGTTCGACCTGCTAGGGCATAAGCGGGACCGCCGGGGGTCATCACAACAATTGCCTATTTTTGCCAGGGTTTGACTGGATTGTTAAATCGCGCGGCCATCTTGCTTGGTCGAGATCGTTTCTGAGACTGATATGGACAGTCCAGATTTTCCTTAAGGAAATTAAATACATTCGATCGAGCTGTTTCGCGTCGATTCGAAATTCTCTTTGTCAGAGAGTGATGCATCCTGTACGGGTATTTCATGCATATCTCAAAATTGGCACTTGGAGATTCATGTTACTCTGCTGAGAGTAAACACTCAGTCGTCATGTCATGCTAATAATGAGAGTTCGGCTGGGAATAACACAGGAAATACTAGGAAAATCATGCATTAATTAATAATGCTAATAAAATTCACAAAATATTTGGGATTGCTGTTGCACGCAGCATTCTGGGTGAATTTTGTGTATTTATTGAATTGCTTCGAATAAATAAAGTAAAGAGGTACTCATCACTTATCAAACGGCTTTACCCTTTGCAGGATGTCAGCGCATTATCAAACGGCTTTACCCTTTGCAGGATGTCAGCGCATTAAATTTGGTTTTACAATTTTAGCCCCGAACTAAAATCCACCATCAACAGCAAGGAAGAATATCATCAAGTGGCGGCACGGACACCTTCCTTCAAGAACATCTAGCTTCAACTTTTGCCTGACAAGGTTTATCTACTTCTCACGACGTGTTTACCAGCTTGTGGCAGCTCACGCTTCTACATACCCAGGCGGCATGTCAGCGAAGATGTTTGTGATTTCATTTTATCTTGCCCTATCGGAGATATAATCTCAAGTCAATTCTTTCAATTGAACTCGCACGATTGAAAATGGCAAGATCAGATTGCTCAACTACAAGAGAAGTAGTTTCGTCTGGCTTCACAATCCCAATGAAGTCTTTAAGTCGTTAAACTACAGGGTCTCGAGAAGAAACCTAAGGTTAAAGGAGAATTGACTCTAGCTAAACCAACTAGTATTACACAGGAGGTGTGGGGATTAGTTTTTCCAGTTGCTAGAGTTCTCCTTTATATAGTTTTCAAATCAGGGTTTGCAATCAATGTTAGCTTAGTAACAAAGCATTCAATATTCACCGTTAGACGAAAACTTGATTAGATACAAGCTAATATATTTCAACCGCTGGATCGAAACTTATCTTGTCATACACAAATGAAATGTATTTCATTTAGGTTTGAGTAACCGTACCTAAACGTGTACACTTAGTTGGTTCACAAATAGTTAACCAATGGTTAGCCATATGAGTACTTTCATATTAACAGTATTCATCTTCTTCATAACTGGTTCAAATGACTTCAAAAGAACTAGTTGAAGAGTTGTTCAATTCCTTAGGTCTTTATACATAGACACAATTGAAACAAAATCGGTTTGATTCATTTGAATCAATTCATGAACAATATTGCCACGGTTTGCAAAGATTGCATTTCTTATAATTTATTGTTTAAGTTCATGAACTACCGATTTGAGAAAATAACCAGCTTGGGTACGCGTACGGGTATCCGTACCTTAGCAACCGGATAGAGTTGGTTTTGGTTTCCAAACTCAGCAGAATTTTTCGGGTAGAAAAGTTCCGCCAGTATGCGTACGAGTACGCGTGCCTAAGGAGTCGGTTTACTAATTTGTAACTACAAACTCAGCTAAATTTTCCGGTGAAAAGTTCCGTCAGTACGCGTACGGGTACGCGTACCCAACCTGTCTCCTTTACCAATTACATATGCACACATATGCACACACTTGGTTTCCGGAACATGGATTTATTCACTAATGCGCGAACACACTATATATGCTTATATCCATAGATGGTTACATAATCTCAACTCTACATTTCAATCATTGAAACATTCTTCTATAATGTTATAATAGTCGTTATTCACAACTATCGTCATCAAAGCAATTTTCAAGAGATTGAAACGTCATCATGACTTTCGTCATGGGTAAAGATGAAAATGGTTAAAGCGAAAGCTTACCAACACGTATTTCGAGAAATAGATAGGCGAGATAAACTCAGCTCGAAATAGCAAATGTGTATGTATGAAAACTATCATACTTATACGACTTTTGTCTCAAGAGTAGGAGATAGAGTAGATAGACTTTTGAGCGATAGATAAGTTCAAGTCTCCACATACCTTTTAGTCGGATGAAGTTCCACTGGTTCCTTGAGTAGTTCTTCGTCTTCTTAAGATGATCGCGGTGGAGTCTGGAGCTCAACTACACTTAACTATCCTAGTCCGAGACTTAGCTATAAGTAGACTAGAAATCAATACATATAGTTTTGACAACTAAATTTGATAAACAAGCTTGAGATAGAAACGCTTGCGAGTTCGACCGAGCAATGGTCTAACAAGATCAATCATAAAATTATTAGTGTTTGAACTGCTCAGAATTGTGATTCGGCGAGCGTTTGTTCGAAACCCTAATTTTCGATCAATTGTTCGTCAATTGATGAATTACTGAAAATTTGAGTAAAGGAGGGACCGACCACATGGGATGATGGACGACCATGTGGTGTCCAAGTGCTCGAGTGAGCGTGCTCCAGGGTCCTTTGCTGACCGGCTGGTGAAAGAATGATCAAATGCCAGTGTTGATCATTTATTAGAATAGTGCTCGAGCGAGCGTTAGGTAGTAAAACCTAATTGTGGAGAGGTGAGGGACCGACCAAGAGGGCATGGGACCGTCCCTTGGTGGTCGTGGGACTAGTTGTTAGTCGTTTGAGCGAGTCCCAAGTTGGTTGGTGAGAGTTTGGACCCAATATGAGCGATTGCTAGCAAATTAGGTAAGAATTGTGAATATATGTGGGACCGGATCCTTGCAAGCCTTAGGGATGGCCTTGGTCGGTCAAGGAAGCATGCCCGTGTCACCATGGTGTCCGTGTCTGAGTCCTGAGAGTTTTGGTATTTTCTGACGATCGTTCGAGCAATGTTTTGGATTTTCAGAAGAGTTTGATCTTGACTGAAACTCTCAATTTTTGCTCGAATGAGCAAGAAGAACTTTGCTCCTGCGACAGATAATTTGAGAATATTAAAATAATGAGATGAGAGAGGAAATAAAAAATATTAGTGAAAATAAAATAAGGGAGGGTGGGCCCGGCCCCACACCTTTCCTTATTTTATTAATTATTGTTTTATTTCCATGGGTCGCTCGTCCGTCCATACTTTGATAGTTCGTTCGTGTGTTTGGGTGCTCGTTTGTGCATTATTTGTCGAGTACACACGCACCATTTTCTCAGGACTTACTCGATGACGGTCAGACGCCCGATTGTGGAGTATTTATTACTAATTTATAAAATTCTGCTGGGAATGATTCATGAAACAAAGTAATAAAATGAGTTGAGCATTTATTACTAATCCATGAAATCCAGTCAGGGAATTCGGGGAATTCAGGGAACGGAGTAATGAGATAAAGTGATTATATATTACTAATCCATGGGATCAGCCTTGGAACGGTGTAATAAGATAGAATAGATTATCTTCTAGGAATTCAGTCGGTGAATATCACGGTAGAATTAATCTATTGTAGAATCGAGATATGAGATAGTTGAAGCATCATACTCGTTCTGAAAGGTGCATAGTCAGGGAACAACGTGCAGCGTTGTTAACGTCCTGAAGGTGTTTTGCCCTCTCAACAAATAATTATGTATGGAGAGCCGCCTGAATCTACACACGGTCTCTCTACATAGTCAGGGAACAACGAATGAGTGTCGTCGACGTCCTGAAGGCGCTTTTCCCTCTCAACAAACAATTATGTATAGAGGACCGCCCAATCGTTCTTCTATGTAGAGGCAGGTCTCTCTATGTAGTCAGGGAACAGCGAGTGTCACCGACGTCCTGAAGGCGTTTTTCCCTCTCAACAAACAATTATGTATGGAGGACCACCCAATCTTTTTTCTACATAGAGAGGCACGATGAACTGCGTACCATCGAACGCTCAGCATGTGTGAGGACTTTCGAGAAACATATTCATCGTGTCTCTGAGAGGTACTCGATCAGAGATCGTGAAAACGGTTCACGGATCGTAAAAACACAAATCGTCACATGCGTTCCTGAAGCGGGGTTGATAGACACATTTTTGTGTCTAAATTGATCTCAATACTATATATTGTTGGCACTCGATTTCGTATTTATTTACAGTGTTTTTTTGTGTTTGTAGGTATTTTTGGGGAATAAACATTTTTGGAAAAATTGGCTTAAAAGTGTTAAAGGCATCCTCATTTCAGATAAGAGCACCAATCTTGTTAAAGGCACCCAGCAAATGCATAGAGGCGCCCTCTCCTTCTTCATTTTGAAACAGATTCATGGAATTTATGGGAGATTTTAAATATTCGAGTCAAAGATATCTTCTTGCCTATTATACAGAAAGTTTCCATATCTTGAAGGTAAAAGAGATAATATATTTATGAGTTGGTTTTTATTGAAAAGGAGAAAGAAAATCTGGGGTTTTATTTAAAAAATAAAAAAAGATAATATCCCTAGGATTTTATTCTAGCAAATAAAGAAGATTTGTGATAACGGAGAAAGAAATTATTCATGAGATATCTTTCATTAAAGAGAAGATCTGATGGAGTTATGGAAGAAGATTTTGAAAAGATGTTTGAGTAGTGGGTTATTGTGTATAAATAGGGTGCTAGTAGGACCAAACAGGATTATTGAGAGAGGGGAGTTTTGGGAGAGCAAAATCATTGTTTTATTCTTCTCATTACATTTCATCATCTTGTAAACACTTTTTGAGCCATGAATAAGTATTTTAAGTGTGTTTTCGACGTGATGAGCTAAACCCCAACACTGAGAAGACGGAGGAAGACGAATTTCATACATGGGTAAAATTATTTAATTCTTTATAAGACTTTTGCATTAATTTTAATTGAAATATGATTTGAATTAATTGGTTGTCATTTAATTTGATGAGGTATGCTTAGCTTAAATGTTTTGATACATCATGCTTAGGATTTACAACTAATCTTTTGAGAATCTATCTTGGCAAAACCAGAGTCCATGTTAATTTTGTTCATTGAGCTTTAATTGTTGAGAATAAATAAATTGAACCCTATGTTATGAATTCGACGAAATCCTAGTCCCAGTAACACTCTTCATCCCGTGACAATATTTTGTATATATTTTTCTTTTATTTTAATTTATTAATTCTTAAAATCAATCTCATCAAGTCCGAGTGAACGACAACTCTATTTACCAATATATAAAATTCGATCAATTTTTGGCGCCGCCGACGCGGATTTGTGTATAGATTTATTTTTAGGTTTTGTTTTTATTTTTATTATTTTTGTTCTTTTTTACACGTGTTGGTATTTTTCTGTTTGCTTTCAGACTTGGTGCAGAGCTTATGTAAAAGAGAAAGTGTTGAAAAGTAAAGTGAAGCCAAAGAAGGAAAGAAAAGAGAAATCCAAAGGAATAAAGAAGAATATTTTTGTATATAGTTAATTTATTTTTATTAGATATTTTTTTTTATTTTTTTGAACTGTAGTTAGGGTTATATTTTTGTAATCTGTTATTTTTGGACATTTTTTTTTTGGACTTTCTTTTGGACATTATTTTTAAAACCCTAAGGAAGGGTTAATTTAAATAAAACTGCTGCAGGGAAGGACGACAGTTACGATACTGTCTCGGCCCCTCGGGTTCGTACACGATATCGGAGTCGTGGCCCGAGTCGACTTCAACGGTTCATCCCCCGTCTGGAACGGGAGGTAAGGTTTTATGAACACCCGCGAATCCCCTGTTAGTGGGTTTATTTTGTGTTGAGAATGTCAAACTGGTATTACAATAGCCAATACAATGAATATCCAACTGAACAATATGGACATTACTCCTTTTATGACCATACCATGAATAGTGGTTGGGAACGCCAACCTTTTGAAGGTTATGGGTCATACCATGGTGAGCCCAATTACTATCCACACACGCATCGATCATTCGAGCAAAATAATTATAGTAATAGTTCTTCGTCTCTAGAGGATACAATCAAACTATTAAAAAGTAGTCCTTTTTATGATCCTTCTGTTCCTATTCCTTCTCTAGAAGAGTCCCTCGGGGATTTAGCTGAGTCGACACTCGACATGTAATTTAGCTGAGGTGAATAACGTAGTTATGGACGAAATAGCTGCAACAACGACTGAATCTTCTTTAGATATCCTCAATAGGTTAACTGAAAACTTAGATCCAACACTAAGGGAACTTTCTTTAGAAGAGACCCTTGAGAGGATAACTGAGTCGACACGTAGACTTGAGTTAGAGAAAAATGAAAGATGCTCGAAATAATCTGAATTTCCAACACAGTGTTCTCAGTTTCACCCTTGAAAATGAGGATAGTTACTATTCACCTAATGATGAGGTTAGAAATGGAGACACTAGTTTAGATGAGGTTCAACCATTTTCATGTTATTATAATGATTATGATTAGGATAATGTTGATGAAGAATTTGAAATTTGTAGACATTGTGATCAGGAATTTATTACTCCAACTGAGCTTTATAATAATCATGTTACTTCTAGTTCAAACCCAAATAATTTTAATGATATTTTACCTATTCAAAAGGATGAGGATTTGAATAGAGGTATCCCCGTTTTAGACGATTTAGTATTTTCTTTTTACGAATCCGATGATAGTTTTGAGGAACGAGTTTATTATGAGAATATTGTTTTAGAGTCTAGCGATTTAGAAACATTATACTTAGAGAAAGAAAATGAACTCGTTGAGATGAGTGAGGATGAACCCGACTTAGAAGAATCAATTGACCATTTTCAGGAATCTGATGACCTAGAAATTAGAGAAGTTGTGATTGGTCTTTCTAGAGACACTAAAAACTCTAAGTTTGGGGGTGATTATTATCCATGTGCTTTGACTCTTAGAAAGGTCCCTCACTTGGGACTTAACATATATGCCTAAACCATTTTACAATATTATCTTCATACACGTTTTCCCGAACCTCATGTTGTCCAGAATGAATCTCAGTTGTTAGAAACCCATCCTCTGGTTGATGTGGTTAACCCAGACTATGATACCAAAATTGACTTTGTTTTCCCACCAAAAAATTTCCTTCCAATTGTGGGAACATATGAGTTTCAGATGTGTCAGTTATTAAGTTTTGAGACTAAACCGAATTATTATAGAAAATTAGGGTCGACACATTTGCTTAAGAATGACCACCACTGTGGTCAACAGTGTGAGTCAAATCTGATTGACTTAGAGCATCCCCAATTATTCAGGTTATTGTTATGTGCTTCTAAGTTCTTAGTTGAGTATTTTCAGACTCTACAACCCGATCTTCAGGATCCTGCCTTTGAGGAAGTCCAGCCCATGAAAATATTTTATCTAGACCCAGTTATAGAACCTGAACCTGAACCACAGCTAGATGTAGTTGTCTTAAACAGGAAACTAGACAAGGGTGTGCTTTATTTTCTAATTTTCTTGGCATGTTGCAGATTCTTTTTACTTGTGATAGTCCTATTTGGTTTTGGTGATCCGCAGTTATTCCGGCTATTACTCTATGATTCCATAAGGTGACTAATCCTTTCTTAGTCTGGATGAAGACTTTAAACTTAGCACTTCTTGGGAGGTAACCCAATATTCTTGCGACACGGTAATATCTTTCCTTATCTCTTTTGCTTCAAGTGGTAATAGTTTCTCCTTGTTCATGTTTTTAATTTTATCTTTAGAATATTGAGTACAATGTTAGATTTAAGTTTGGGGGTATGGGAGAAACTTTTTAGTTGCAATAAATAAACTCCAGAGCCTAAAAATCTATGCTTATTAAGGTTGGGACTAACCAATTTAATTGGATGGGAATATCTTGGTTGTAGGAGTTGAGGAACCAATCTGATTAGATGGAAACATCTAAAGAGTCTATTCATAAAAGCACAGAGCTCAGGTGTTAGAATTAAAAAGAAACATGGTAGTTTCGTCATATCTCGTTGAATCCTTTTCACCTTCTGTTTTTATTTTATTTTTTCTTTTCTTATAAGTGATTGAGTGAAATAGAGTGATTGAGATACCAAAAAGAAAAAAAATGAAAAAAAAAAAATGAAAAATGAAAAAAAATTGAGACCAGACCATCAGACCAACCGGAATAAATTCAATAAAGTCGACCACTGGTGCCCTTGTATATGCCAGTTGTGTTGACCTAGAGTTAGGATTATCACCCGTTGGTTCCCTTATATATGCCAGCTGTGTTGATATTAGTCAGACCGGTATCTCAGTCCATTAGGATAGGTTCACCTTAGTCTACATCAAAACCATCTACGTTTTTCTCTACATCCATCTTCTTAATCTTTCCATGTGATTGGTTGACTCCGGTTATGATGTACAGAAACTATCTGAGTAGAGCTCTATCACTTATATTAATTTTAGTATGCTTGAGTGCAAACTCGTGTACAACAATTGGAATTTCGCATCAGGGTACTTCCTCCTGTAGTCAATGAGAGTATGCCAACCAAGGAGATTCTTTAGTGCCTTCCAAGGTTCTGCGTAGATAGCTAGGGTCTGGAGTAAAGGTTTTGTGGGTACACCTCTGGTAAACCCTCCGGAGACAACACTCCCCCGGTAGGGACACCTAGCGGTTTAATGGCTTGTTGCACGTGCTAAGTGTAGTCATTTTATTTTTCTATATTAGATTTGCTCGATGACTAGCAAATAATAAGTTTGGGGGTATTTGATAGACACATTTTCGTGTCTAAATTGATCTCAATACTATATATTGTTGGCACTCGATTTCGTATTTATTTACAGTGTTTTTTTTTTGTTTGTGGGTATTTTTGGGGAATAAACATTTTTGGAAGAATTGGCTTAAAAGTGTTAAAGGCATCCTCATTTCAGATAAGAGCACCAATCTTGTTAAAGACACCCGGAAAATGGATAGAGGCGCCCTCTCCTTCTTCATTTTGAAACAGATTCACGGAATTTATGGGAGATTTTAAAGATTCGAGGCAAAGATATCTTCTTGCCTATTATACAGAAATCCATATCTTGAAGGTAAAAGAGATAATATATTTATGAGTTGGTTTTTATTGAAAAGGAGAAAGAAAATCTGGGGTTTTATTTAAAAAATAAAAAAAAGATAGTATCCATAGGATTTTATTCTAGCAAATAAAGAAGATTTGTGATAACGGAGAAAGAAATTATTCATGAGATATCTTTCATTAAAGAGAAGATCTGATGGAGTTATGGAAGAAGATTTTGAAAAGATGTTTGAGTAATGGGTTATTGTGTATAAATAGGGTGCTAGTATGACCAAACAGGATTATCGAGAGAGGGGAGTTTTGGGAGAGCAAAATCATTGTTTTATTCTTCTCATTACATTTCATCATCTTGTAAACACTTTTTGAGCCATGAATAAATATTTTAAGTGTGTTTTCAACGTGATGAGCTAAACCCCAACACTGGGACGACGGAGGAAGACGAATTTCATACATGGGTAAAATTATTTAATTCTTTTTAAGATTTTTGCATTAATTTTAATTGAAATATGATTTGAATTAATTGGTTGTCATTTAATTTGATGAGGTATGCTTAGCTTAAATGTTTTGATACATCATGCTTAGGATTTACAACTAATCTATTGAGAATCTACCTTGGCAAAACCAGAGTCCATGTTAATTTTATTCATTGAGCTTTGATTGTTGAGAATAAATAAATTGAACCCTATGTTATGAATTCGACGAAATCCTAGTCCCAGTAACACTCTTTATCCTGTGACAATATTTTGTATATATTTTTCTTTTATTTTAATTTATTAATTCTTAAAATCAATCTCATCAAGTCCGAGTGAACGACAACTCTATTTACCACTATAAAAATTCGATCAGGGGCCAGAAACATGCAATATCATGATTTTACGATTTTAGCCCTTGCTGAAAATCCACCATAAACAAAGTTGATTTATTTGGTTTGTATGAATTGTTTATGGCTTAACAAAAAGGTTTTCGGGATGAATTTTTTAGTCCAATTCGATTCCGGATATGAGAAACTAAGTTAATTCTGATCTTCGTTAGACTTATCAAAGTGGAGGTTTCGGTTTTTTAAGTTTAATTGAATGCCTTAACAAGAAATGCTAGTTAACTAACCTAGTACTTGTCTTGTTTAAAGTGAAAGGTCTAAGTTATTATTTGAATAATTAGAACTTGATGAGAAAAATAGAGTTAATTCTGATCTTTATTTTGGTCTTATCGAACAAGCGAGTGTATTTGTACAATCGGTTTAGCAAAAGAACTAAGGTGCTTAGTCAATTTTTGATTTGCCAAACTATTAGGAAAAATTGCTTCGGGAAATCGTTTTCGTAGTAACATATCAAAACAAAATTACTTTGTAGTTTCGGTTTTGATATTGGTTATTGAAAATGGTGTGTGGAACCCTCGTGCTTAATTTTTATAGGTTGCAAGTCTCTTTGTAAGATTTGTAAGATCCTTTCGGTTTGTCCTTTATTTGCTCGTACCTTTGTCATTTTGTGACAAAAAGGGGGAGAAATATATGGAGTAAACAAGTGATACTTATATTGATTCGTATTGATTTGATATCACTAAGGAAAGGGCATTGGTGCTTAAACGTTATATCTAACGAAAGAGTAAATCATAGACTAAGGGGGAGTAACATATCATATGATGATGGAAATAACATAGACGTGCGGATTGCAAATCTACCTATCTTACCTTTAGGGGGAGTATTAGATTTGATATTATAATGTCAACAACGACATTTATGGATTGAATGTATACAGATTATTGTATGACCAACTCTAGACATCGGGGAACCGATCCTAGTAAGAGGTGCAACCGATCACAAGCATTGGGAATCGATCCTTGTAAGAGATACAACAAGTCTTAGTAATTGGTAACCGATCCTATGACTTGTGCAACCGAATACAAGTTAAATACCATAACCGATCCTAGTACCTAATCAACCAATTTTTGGAAAGCTAGTGTGACCGATCCTAGTACCCACAAGGAGGTAGAACCAAATCTTTGTGTTTTGGTAGAACCGTGAAACCCATTAATGATGATTTGATAGGATAATCAATCACATAGTTCTTGGAAGTCAGATGAACCAATTCTAAATTTGTTTGGAAGTGTGGTAAATCAGTTCCAAGATTGTAAATATGAAAAAGGATTTACCAACTAAAGATGTCGACATACTTTGAACATGTGCAGTAACTCTTATCTGTTATTGTTCAAAGATATTCCTTAATAGCTAAAGGAAAATCCCGGATCGAAATAAATTGAGAATCTTTTAATTAAGGTTTTTAGTTTTATATGCTTTTAATTTCCAGCAATTAAATGCATATCTTTAGAAAATAAAAATTAGTAATGTGCATTTACTAATTGGAGATTTTCTACTGAGATTTTGGTCAATATTTGGACAGTGCATTTCCAGGAATTATGAAAACCGTTTTTGCCTTTATTGCATATCTTTGAAAATATTCGGTTTTGGAAATTCCTTGGTGTCCATACTTCCTTGGTCTATAAATATTGAAGTTTTCATTTCAAGCAAACTAATCCTCAGAACCAGCAAAACTACGTAGTTGTGTTGTTACTGGTGGAGCCATCTATTCGGAGAGGAAAGTACCCAAATTAGGCGAAATCTCTTACGACCGCTCGTTTTAAAGACTTCTTTGGATTGGGAAGCTCTACGAATACCGGTGGTGGTAAACTAGATAATTACAGTTTATTATTAGTTTTCTATTGAATTGATTGACTAATGGTTGTTGAACTTTGATTGCACCTAGTTTTTTTATGCTTGAGAATCTTTTCTTCTGATATAAGATTCACTCAAACTAGATCGAAGTATCGACGGGGATCTTTAGACTGTTTGTAGATCTAAAGACGTCTTGTGATAATCCATTATTAACAGACTATATTATGTGTGTGATTGATCACAAGAGATTCAAGTTGTTTGTGTGCAGGTGTTTATTGAAGATCTAAGAAGATTTGAAGACAAATAAGATTTCTTATTTGAGTTCATACTCTTTGGTGTGCAAAAAACTTGATCGGCTGGGGGATCCAACTATAATCGGTTTATCTATGTGATAACCTTGATTGATTAGTTGAGTAGATCGGCATCAATACAATTTTTTGTGATTAAGAGTATTGATTGCATAGTCTAAACAATTACTTTGGTAGTTGTTGAATAGATTGATCTAAGAACCTGACAAAGGAGTTTATTGGGATAAACGGAAGAGCCTTTTGTCAAACTTATATCACTTGTTTGAAAAGAGTTGTTACCGAACAAATTTGTTGTTCCTTTACTGTTTGGAATACGAACCAAAGGAATTATTCCAAGTGCGTGACTTATTACAAGTTGGAAGCACAGGGATATTGAGGGAACTAGGTGAACTATAGGTTTAGTTGCTTGGTCTCAACTTACGAAGTTAGTTTAGATTTTTTACAGCGGCTTAATTCTGAGAGTATTCAATTCTAGACTAGGTCCTGGGGTTTTTCTGTATTTGCGGTTTCCTCGTTAACAAAATCTTACTGTGTCTTTTACTTTTCTATTTCCGCAATTATAATTGTTTTATTATAATTAGAAGTAAAATACACAAACATTAATTCCTAATTACTTGATAGAAATCCTTTTGTGTTTGATTAAGTCTGAACCTATTATCAAGTAATCATACTTCGTTGTTGTATTGTCTCGATCTTGTATCCATAGTCAATCACACAAGTTATCTTGTTGTCCTATTATCTCGTTCTCGTATCCATAGATGATCACACGAAGTGTGAACCGATTAGTTGTATTGCCTCGACTCAGTCTATAGACAATTATTTTCGGAGAAAGGACTTATAGGTAGAAAAGTTTTAGATTGATGTATATTTGGGTACCCTCATCTTTTCAGTATCATTGGTTGCAAACCCTAATTTGAAGACTATATAAGGCAGAACTCTAGCAATTGGGGAACCTAATCCCCACACCTCCTGTGTGATACTAGTTGCGACTAGAGTCGTTCTTCTTTAACCTAGGTTTTTCCTAAAACCATTATAGGTTAACGACTTAAAGACTTCATTGGGATTCTGAAGCCATACCCAACTATTTTCTCTGTAGTTGCGTGTTCTGATCTTACTTTGTTCTATCGTATTGATTACTATCTCCTCTAAGATTTGCTCGAGATTCAACTATTGCCAGCAATGTGTGGAAAATAGTTAGAGGAATTTATGTAACTGACTCAAAACTCAAAACAAAAGGATTTCAAATGGCTTCAAGGTGGCATCTATGCAAACAAGAAGAAGAAGATTTAGATCAGTTCTGTGGCATTGTTCTTACAGTCTTAATCTGTGGTGCTGGACTTGTGATATTTTCAATTTAAGAATCTTACTTCTTTACAAGATATACTAGGTATGGAAAAACACAAGATCTCAGTGATTCAAGAACTATGGATAGCAGCAGCATTTGTCATTCTAAGAGAAATCCGGTTCATAAGAAACAGAATGGTGTTTGAAGAAGAAACTGAGAGAATTGAACTAATAAAGAATAAAATCATCTTTTTGATAAGAGAATGTGAACATGTACATATTACAGGGGAAGATGAGAAATGAGGCATATGATCTTCAGATTTTAAGCTTCTTTGGCATCAAGTATAAACAAACTTACAACTGCAACATTGTAGAAGTTTTCTTCACACTCCCTGAGCTTCCTAAAATTATTATATGTTGTGATGGTGCTAGTAAAGGAAATCTAGGTTTAGATAGATATGGTTTTGTAGCAAGAAATGGAAGAAGAGGTGAATTCTTTATTGCAGTTGCAGGAGGCCTTGGAGTTGCAATTAATTACTTTACAGAACTGATGGCTATAATCTGTGCGGGTGAATGGGCTTTGCAAAATCATCACATGGAGGTAGTTTTTCAGTATGATTCAAAAGATGCTATTATTGCTTTCCAACAGAATAAATTTCCATGGTTTATCACTGCTTGGTGGAATAAAATAAGGGACACCATCAGAAGCATAGAGTTTACTCATTGTTATAGAGAAATAAACTTCTCTGCTGATCAAATGGCAAAGGAAGGTGGTGGAATGAGTATGGGCAGTGTAAAACATTACACAAATTGTAATTCTTTCCACCTAGAGTCCCCATATCAAACCTACTATAGATTCTGCTAGTCTGTTCATTTTTTGTTAAATAACCTTCAATGGTATTTTGTAACTTTTTTGTTTCGATCATAGATAAATAAAAATTACATTGATTGAGCAAAAAAATGATAACTTGATCCTATCGTCTTCAAATTTCAGATGAATATTCCTGACACATTTATCTATAAGATATCAATTTTTACAACAAAGCAACCGCTGAAATAAAAGATATTGGTTAAATCATCATTCTAAAAACTGGGGTCCAAGAGCATAGCTCAGTGGTATCCCATCAACTCCAGTAAGAAGGAAGTCAGGGATTCGATCCCCACTATAGAGGTTTGTATTTATATTAGTTGTATATAGAGGTTTGGCGGGGTTGGGTCTAGCAGTGGGGCTAGTCCAACTGGATGTATTTGGGTAGGGGCCTTGGTCTGGCTTTAGCCTATCAAAAAAACAGAAATTCTAAAAACTAGGCAGATGGCATCATGTTACCAAAATGTTCACAATAAATTCACAATAATCTGAAAGTGAATAATTTCAAAGCACAATGAAAGATAAGATAAAACTCTACAACTTTTGTTAAGACTTCAAATCATTATAATATTATCAAGGTTACCGAAATATAGTCCTGAACATACAAAACAAAACTGTCCAAAAATTTCAGAAATCAACATCCAAGTTCAAACATTTTTTTCAATGGTGAATATGTGGTGAATTAACCTTAAAATATAAATAAAGATACCTAAGCATGTTATCTGTTGGTAGGAGAAAGATGACCAATTCGGATTGGTTGTGGTTCGTTTAGAAAATGTGGTCTGAGGAACTATATGTAGAGCAATTAGGCATAAATTTATCCCGACTCCCCATAATTTAGTAACATCAACTCCATTAAAAATCACTTGTGAATCATTTTTCTGTCTACACCCATTATCTCATGTTTTGGATCGAATTAATCCATTGACAATAGTTCATGGGCAAAAATTGAGTTATTTAGGTATGTCGTTAATGAGATTTGTAAATTGGTGGTTCCTATTTGGAGAAGAATCAACGGAATAGCTAATAGCATAAAAAAACATATCCCGGTGAAGTAAATAGGAAAAACTGATATGCTGCCTTGATCTTTTTTTGTCTCGAACCCAAGACCCCTATAATAAGGCAGTGAATAAGCAGTTACAACTGCTGGAACTTGTAAAAGAACAAGTAAAGTTTTTGTATCCGTTAGAGGGGAGGCCCCCGTAATGTCGGAACATGAATATGGCAGATCATTCAACATATATATGTGAATAAATTAGTTTAACCCAACAATACATATGTATATTCATACGAAATAAACATCCAAAGAAACACACCAATAGAGAAAGGGTCTAGCATTCTATATTTTATTAGCTACAATCTCCTCTAGGATCTCCATTAAATTCTTCTCTAATAAAGTTTATCTCCTTGGTAATTTATTCTCAACGTACAAAGGTTCAGCTTACCAGTTCGCTCTTCCGACCTTCACCCAGGTATGTGGATTACCGTCTACTTACTGTGTCAATGATACTGCCCCCACTTCCATGCATTCCTTGGCAGTAGTTTATTTTGATGCAGTTAAGAAGAAATTCCCAGACCAATTTTATATGTCTGCAAGAGATTCCATTCTATGGCAATGTAACCGTGTCAAGCATGCACAAGACTATCTTTTGGCGGTACCCATTAGTGGGCTTAATCAATGCCTCGGACCTAGACAATTTAAAGTTGTGCTTTGTTATCGCCTTGGTATTCCTCTGTTTGTTGAGAATAGTTTATGCCCAAGTTGTAACAAATCTATGGACATTTTTGGAGATCATGCGCTTCATTGTGATAAATATATTGGATATAAGTTACGCCATGATGTTGTTCGTGACGTTATCATTGACATTTGTACAAAGCCAATGTACCTGCGCGCAAGGAGGTTTCTCTCGGTCTTCAGACGGATGATGGCAGAGATTTAAAACCTGTTGATATCCTTGTTCTTAACAGTGAAATTGGGCAAGATGTTTGTATGGATGTTACATGTGTCTCTCCATTCACTAGTGATGGTATCCGCTCCTTCGCTCCTGGTAAGGCTATTTCTGGTGCGGTTTCACGTAAACGTACCAAATACTCGGACAAGTGTGCTGCACATGGATATGGTTTGGGTGTTCTAGCTTTCTCTACCTTAGGGGAACTTGGTGAGGATACTCTGATTTTTATCAAGCGTCTAAAGAATTGTTTGGTTAGCAATGATGCTAGTAGCGGCTTAGGTAGTTTCATTTTTTATCGTTTAGGCGTTGCAATTCAAAGAGGAGTTGGGGCCCAGCTTGTCGCTAGGTTACCAACCAAAAGCTTTGTGTAATTCATTATTATAATCATAACAAAATTTAATAAATTATTTAATCTTTTTTTTAATAATTTATTATTTAATTATAAAGTGTATTACATTAACTAGTTGGAAGTCTAACAAGCTAAGCTCCAACAACATACAACTACATTAATTGAACAGGTTGTTGTGCTAGCCTACCAGCGAGCCTCATGGGTAACCTAGCCAAAGGAGCAGAAGTGGATGGGGGTGGGCTGAGATTGTGTCACAAGGGGCGCAAGCTAACTCTACCTTCCATGTTAATTCCTGCAATATTACGCCATTGGGGGCTCGAACCTGGGACCTCCTGGAGCGCATGAAACTTTTGGGAAATGGAGATGACTAGCTGCTGTAGGTGTCCGTTCTTATTATTTATTTATTAAAATATATTAAGTGACTCTATTTCCACACTAACTTGTAGCTTTTCTAGTTTAAGCAATCTCACCTAGGCTAAATCAAAGAAACTGACCCAAACAACAAGGTAATTAGCTAAAATGGGTACAACCTAGACTGAAATGGTAAAAATAAAAAATACCAGGTGTTACATTTTATTCACCCTTATAAGAAATTTCTTCCTTAATTAAGAACATACTTAGAACCTCAAAAATTTTACATAAGAAAAATAATATTATAAACAACACGAAAATTCAATTCAACGCACAACTAGCAATTTGCATGAACTCCCCAAAAATCAAAACACAACTTAAAACATGAAACAGCAATAAACCAAAACATCATGCCTCACCAAGCCTGTGACAGCTTAGATTGGGGATTCATCAAAACTGCCTTCACCAAGCTTGGATTTCCTATAAATTTCGTAGACTATATCAAGATATGCGTTACAATTGTGACGCACTCGATCAACATTAATGGTACACCGCATGGATATATCAACCTTGTTTTTCTTTTTTAATAAAATTATTTTTTGCCATGGTTTTTACTCAAATAAAATGTATGCTTTTTCCAGATTTAGTTGTTTATGCTTTACTAGTTGTAGTTAAGTTCCACTGATTTGCGTTTTTTTCTCTCTAAAAGAAATTGACTCGAAACGGGGCATGAGCACATATACATAGATATATATAGAGAGTGACTTATTAATGCAGCGACAAAGAAAACCTATATGTGTGCATTTCATATTCATACCTACTTTCTTTTCCTTCTTAATAGCTGTAAGTTGTGATTTTGACAGTCATTATACGAGTCAATCAAAACAACTGTCTAGATATGGAATTGGAATTCCTCCATACGCATTCCCTGTTCGAATTGGAATTCCTCCATACACTTTGAAAAAGCGGGGGTACAACAACCACACCCAACAATTCGATTAGCAATCTGTATGGACAAACTCCAATATACTTTCTAGAGAATCAATTAGACAGTCGGACTCAATCTAGATAAAAATATATCAAAGAGTTTATATCTCAATCTCTCGATTTGATCTTTACTCAAGCAAATAGAAATCTGCGAGTCTTTATCAAAGAGAGATAACTTGGATGGTACCAAAGACCAATATCCAAGTGTCAATCAATTTAAATCAACGACCAAAAGGTCGGATATTCTAATTGATTGAACAACGCATAACCTGTGATATTTCAATTATATAACAAAATATAATGCGGAAAACAAATAACACAGACACCAGAATTTTTTTAACGAGGAAACCGCAAATGCAGAAAAACCCCGGGACCTAGTCCAGATTGAACATACACTGTATTAAGCCGCTACAGAGATTAGCCTACTCCAAATTAACTTCGGAATGGACTGTAGTTGAACCCCAATCAATCTCACACTGATCCAAGGTACAGTTATGCTCCTACGCCTCTGATCCCAGCAGGACGCAAAGTACTTGATTTCCTTAACCGATCTCACCCACAAATAAGAGTTGTTACGACCCAAAGTCGAAGACTTTAATAAACAAATCTGTATCACACAAAAAAGTCTACGGTAATAAATAAATCCGTCTCCCACGAATATACCTACGAGTTTTGTTCCGTATTTTGATAAATCAAGGTGAACAGGAACCAATCAATATACCGGTCTTATATTCCCGAAGAACAACCTAGTATTATTGATCACCTCACAATAATCTTCATCGATGCAGCGAAAAAAGATATTATGGAATCACAAATGATGAGACGAAGTGTTTGTGATTACTTTTCTATCTTGCCTATCGGAGATATAAAATCTCAAGCCAATTATTTCAATTGTACTCGTACGATAGAAACAACAAGATCAGATCACACAACTACGATAAAAGTAGTATCGGTCTGGATTCACAATCCTAATGAAGTCTTTAAGTCGTTAACCTGGTTTAGAAGAAGAAACCAAAGGTTAAAGGAAAATCGACTCTAGCTATGCAACTAGTATCACACGTAGGTGTAGGGATTAGGTTTCCCAGTTGCTAGAGTTTTCCCTTATATAGTTTTCAAATCAGGGTTTGCAATCAACGTTAGCTTGGTAACAAAGCATTCAATATTCACCGTTAGATGAAAACCTGATTAGATTCAAGCTAATATTTCTCAACCGTTGGATCGAAAACTTAGCTTGTTACATAAAAATGAAATGTCCAATTTTGGGTTTACGAACCGTTCCCAAACATTAACATTTGTTGGTTCAACAATATTTAACCAAATGGTTAGCCATATGATTACTTTCATATCAACCATATTCTTCTTCACCATAACTAGTTCAAATGACTCAAATGAACTAGTTAGATAATTGTTCAATTGCTTAGATCTTATGTAACTACACAAGACACAATCGAAGCAAAACTGGTTTGATTCACTCGAATTGGTTCATGAACTTTATAGCCACGGTTTGCAAAAGCATTCCTTAGTTTAAATAAACATGAGTTCAAGAACAACCGATTTTAGATATAACCCGCTCAAGTTCGCGGACTCGGTTCGCGGACTGGGTTCGCGGACTTAAGCTCATGGAAGGAGTTCACAAACTCCAACAGAAATTCTCGGGTCGAGAACTTCCGCCAGTTCGCGGACTTGGCTCACGCCACTTCCATTTCTCTTGATCAACACAGTTCGCAAACTTTGGTTCAAGGAATAAGGACTTATACATATATGTGTTTCCACAACAATGCTTACATCCTACCAATGGTTATGTAATCTAAATTCTCATTTCAATTATTGAAACATTCTCAGAGGACGGATATAGCCGTTATTCACAGACCATTTTTCGTCAGAGCAATTTTCAAAGTGATTGAAACATAACATGACTTTCGTTACTAGGTAAAGATGAATTCGTCTAAAGCGAAATCTTACCAACACATATTTCGAGAAATAGATAGGCGAGATAAACTCGGCTCGAAATAGCAAATGTGCATAATGAAAGTCTTTATATCAAAACGACTTTTGTCTCAAGAGTAGGAGATAAAATAGATAGACTTTTGAGTGACGGATAAGTTCAAGTCTCCACATACCTTTTAGTCGATGAAGATCCACCAGTTCCTTGAGTAGTCCTTCGTCTTGTATGATGATTTCCATGGAGTTCTTGAGCTCAACTACACTTTCTATCCTAGTCCGAGACCTTTAGCTATGTAGGCTATAAATCAAGACTTATAGTTTTGATCACTAACATTGACAAAACATGCTTGAGATAGCAACGCAAGCGAGTTCGACCGAGCAATGCTCTAACAATCTCCCCCTTTGTCAATTTTAGTGGAAAAACTATTAATACATATGGAATACAAAAAATAAATAAATTAACTTTTGTAGCTCCTATTCCACATGCCTAATCTTCAACATTACTCGAAATCTTCGTCACTTCCAAGTACTCCAATGATCCCAAAGGTTGCAAGTTTAGCATCATCGTTGTTGAAAATCCGTAGCTATAACAACAACAAAAAAAATAGTTCTCAATCATTGTTATACAGCGTCATAGTATCATTACACAGCGTCATAGTATCATTACACAGCGTCAAAGTCCAATTGTATCACAACTTCAACAACAATACTATGTGATATGTATCACTCCCCCTTAGTCAATACTCCATCTCACATGGAAACCACTCCCCTTTACATAATGATCTGAAAACCATATGTATTTGTAGTGTGAACTACATATTAATTTTCCCCCTTTTTGTCAATAAAATTGGCAAAGGTACAAGAACGGGATCCTAATGAAATTTCCGAAAGAGACATTTCTTGACCACAAGAAAGTAAAAATATCAACTTGATATTTAGATGCAATCATAAAGCCGGAGCTAAATGCATTCATCAAGGAGTTTATAAAGATACAAGATAACCCCTATAATATTCCACAGCTGCACTCCCCACAAAGATATGGCAATTAAGCGCAAGTTCAAAAGAACTCTCCCCCATTAAATTTCCTTCCCGAAAGAACAACAAGAGCGACCTTAATTTCGAAATAAAATAAGGATTTCTTTGGACATAACAAATCACATACAAGTATGAATTTGAATCCAAAAAGTTCAATTAGAACCCATGATTAATTTAATCGACAAATGCTCAAACATAAGTGAACTTATGGAGACTTAAAAAATACAATTAGATTAATCACAAGAGAACCCATAATTAATATAATTGAAATACACAACCAAATTAATCACAAAAGTAATCAATTTAATTGGTCATGCTCGACATAAGAAAACTTACGGAGCAACAACTAAATAACCAAACAAGATGATTAACTTAGTTGAAAATTCTCGACATAAAGTACCTCACGGAACAACAACATAGCTAATAAAAAATAATCAACTTGGTTGTTTAATGCTCAACATAAGACACTTTACGGAGCCTCACAGTAATACATAAAATATGGATCAGGGAAGATCAATTACTGCGGAATACACAAGGATTCATTCTATTTTCCATCACTATTTGCACAATGACATACAATAGACATAATCCTTGCAAACAAAAGATTTTAACCTATCTTCCATCAATAATTGACAATATAGGCTTAACTTTTGTATTTGTCAAAAGTTCATTCATTCTTTTATCAATACATGCATATCGACTTATGAAAGACTTTACTTTGGACAAGATATGGGACGGTCAAGTTCACGGACGTAAACACACACATCCCATAAAAATATTGCAATATATAAAACCATAAAGATTAATACTGCAAAAATCATCTTCCAAACAAATTTAGAATTTAAACCAATAAATCTAAAAACATGAAGATGAAAACGTTGGACATAGCCATGTGTAATCACAATAATGGCTATTCCAAACTCTAGTTATTCTTCTAATAAAAACAGAAAATAGAAGATTTACTAGGCAATAATACCTTTGAAGAATTCTTTATCGTACCCGAACTTCTTGTCGTCAACATCCATTGGGACATAAGGTTCATTAAGGTAGGAGTTTATATCAATAAACCTTCTCGGCTGATGTTGTCGAACCAGGGCTTTCTGAATCTTATGAGTCTTATACACAAAATCCTTTATTTGTTGAATCTCCTTTCGCATCTCCTTCAACTCTTCAAGAACACCAGAAAACTTCTGAGAGTTTGAAGGAACGGCTCTTGGATTCCTCACATTCCTTCTTTTTCTTTTCAAGGTAGGAGATAACGGAGATTTTTCTTTTTCCTTCATGATTGATGGCTTAACAATCACATTAACATATTTTCCATCAGAAGACATCATGCTTGGAGTATCCATAACGTATGGGTTTGTGAGAGGAAATCACAAATTAAACTCAACAAGTAGTCTTGAGATAAAAAGAGGTTTTGAGGAAGGAAAAAGGAATGTAGGGTTTTGAAACCTTTAAACAGGTTCGTACACGTCCAACTCACAACCCTGTAAAGAGTCGAATTGTCGATAATAACCCTCATTTGTTGATAGACAGGAAAGAACAAAAAAACTAAGAAAAAGAACGAAAAACTTTTCTTAAATCCTGAGAGGTACAAAATCATTGTCTCTTTTGATCAGGCACATGAGACAAGATTTCCAAAACAACACAATCAAGTTGCGTTGCAGTGAACAACAATTTGTCCACCATTTTCCTATTGAGAGGAATCCTCAGACTTCTGTCTATCAAACCGATTTGACAATACCTTCTCCTCTAACGGTCTTGGTTTGTTCTTGGAAACTAACTTCTTAGATGAATATGAGATCCTACATACCTCAGCGGTCTTCTGAACAAGTTTAAGCTTCCTTGCTAAATGATTTGCTCCTCGTTGAAGCTTGCTGACGTGCCTCAATTGGTGTTTGTACTTGTAACACCTTGAAAGTTCATGACCCTTTAAAGAACAATATGAGCACGTCAAACTAGGATAAAAGTCAGGCTTCTGAGATGTGCACGCAGCTAGACACATGGTGGAACCTGAAACATTACCAATAGGGTTTCCAAGAATTGGGTCAATTTTTTCTTCCAGATTAGTTGGGTTCTCTTCTGAAAGAATATCAAGATTGATGTACGTATTGCTACAATTATCAAAATCAACATTTTTCACCAAAAAATGCAATACTTGATTTCTCGTCTTCATTAGAATCATAGTTGTCAGACATTTCATCAAGAGTTTCCGCAAGACCTTTGTTCCCAGTGTATTTTCTACGAATTGGACACTCATTTGCAAAATGACCAAATCCTTTACACTTAAAGCACTGAGGCATATCCTCATCATCAGTCTCATCTGTTTCCCTGTTTTTAGGAGGAATACAATTATGAGGTTTAACTGATGCCTTAGGCTTATCTCTGGAGAACCGTTAACTTTTATTCAACAGAAGATCCCTAAACTGTCTTGTGATCATCGAGACTGACTTGTCAAGATCTTCATTTGATGAATCTGTCTCAGAGTGATCATCTTCAGAGATATACATTTTTTTACTCTAATCAAGTAATTTAGTGTCCTTGTGTGCGCAAAATCCTTGGTTTTGGATGAATGTTCGTGATCAAAGATCTTAAGCTTCCCAACCAGCATATTTCTGGAAAGATTATCAAGGTTATTTCCCTCAACGATGGCATGCTTCTTAGAATCATATCTAGATGGCAGCGATCTGAGAATTTTCATCACAATGTCCTTTTTAAGGAATAGTCTTACCCAATGCAAAGGATGCATTAACAATTTCAGACACTTTGTGATTAAATTCATCAAATATTTCTTCATCTGCCATACGAAGGTTTTCCCAATCGAAATTAAGGTTTTGAAGCCTAGCTTCCTTTTCACTGGAGTTACCTTCGAATACGGTTTCCAAGATATCCCAAGCTTCTTGCGACTTAGTGCAATTAGTCACATGGTGCTGAAGATTTGGGGTAATGACATGTATAATGGCATTCAAACAGTCGGAGTTTTACTTTGCAGCATTTATCTCGGCAGGGGTATATTCACCAATAGGTTTGGAAACATTTACATCTCCAACTGCCACAATGGGAGGATTATAGCCATTAACGACATATACCCATGATTGAAAATCACGCGCTTGAAGAAAAGCTCGCATAACAATTTTCCACCATAAGTAATTTGAGCCATCGAAGACTGGTGGTACGTTAATAGAGATAGCACCTCTGTCCATAGAGTCAGATCGCTACAAACACAGACTTGTAAGGTCTTAAACGTGTTTGCCTGCTCTGATACCAATTGAAAAAGCGGGGGTACAACAACCACACCCAATAATTCGATTAGCAATCTGTATGGACAAACTCCAATATACTTTCTAGAGAATCAACTAGACAGTCAGACTCAATCTAGATAAAAATATATCAAAGAGTTTATATATCAGTCTCTCGATTTGATCTTTACTCAAGCAAATAGAAACCTGGAGTCTTTATCAAAGAGAGATAACTTGGATGGTACTAAAGACCAATATCCAAGTGTCAATCAATTTAAATCAACAACCAAAAGGTCGGATATTCTAATTGATTGAACAACGCATAACCTGTGATATTTCAATTATATAACAAAATATAATGCGTAAAAGAAATAACACAGACACCGGAATTTTGTTAACGAGGAAACCGAAAATGCATAAAAACCCCGGGACCTAGTCCAGATTGAGTATACATTGTATTAAGCCGCTACAGACACTATCCTACTCCAAATTAACTTCGGTCTGGACTGTAGTTGAACCCCAACCAATCTCACACTGATTCAAGGTACAGTTATGCTCATACGCCTCTGATCCCAGCATGATGCTACGTACTTGATTCCCTAAGCTGATCTCACCCACAACTAAGAGTTGCTACGACCCAAAGTCGAAGACTTTAATAAACAAATCTGTATCACACAGAAAAGTCTGCGGTAATAGATAAATCCGTCTCCCACGAATATACCTCCGAGTTTTGTTCCGTCTTTTGATAAATCAAGGTGAACAGGAACCAATCAATAAACCGGTCTTGTATTCCCGAAGAACAACCTAGTATTATTGATCACCTCACAATAATCTTAATCGACGCAGCGAAAAAAGATATTGTGGAATAACAAACGATGAGACGAAGTGTTTGTGATTACTTTTCTATCTTGCCTATCGGATATATAAAATCTCAAGTCAATTATTTCAATTATACTCGTACGGTAGAAACAGCAAGATCAGATCACACAACTACAAGAAAAGTAGTATCGGTATGGCTTCACAATCCCAATGAAGTCTTTAAGTCGTTAACCTGGTTTAGAAGAAGAAACCAAAGGTTAAAGGAGAATCGACTCTAGCTATGCAACTAGTATCACACGTAAGGTGTGGGGATTAGGTTTCCCAGTTGCTAGAGTTCTCCCTTATATAGTTTAAAACCTGATTAGATTCAAGCTAATATTTCTCAACCATTGGATCAAAAACTTAGCTTGTTACACACAAATGAAATGTCCTATTTTGGGTTTACGAACCGTTCCCAAACATTAACATTTGTTGGTTCAACAATAGTTAACCAAATGGTTAGCCATATGATTACTTTCATATCAACCATATTCTTCTTCACCATAACTAGTTCAAATGACTCAAATGAACTAGTTAGAGAGTTGTTCAATTGCTTAGATCTTATGTAACTACACAAGACACAATCGAAGCAAAAACGGTTTGATTCACTCGAATTGGTTCATGAACTTTATAGCCACGGTTTGCAAAAATATTCCTTAGTTTAAATAAACATGAGTTCAAGAACAACCGGTTTTATATATAACCTGCTCAAGTTCGCGGACTGGGTTCGCGGACTTAAGCTCATGGAAGGAGTTCACAAACTCCAGCAGAAATTCTCGGGTCGAGAACTTCCGCCAGTTCGCGGACTTGACTCATGTCACTTCCATTTCTCTTGATCAACAAACTTCGCAAACTTTGGTTCAAGGAATAAGGACTTATACATATATGTGTTTCCATAACAATTCTTATATCCTACCAATGGTTATGTAATCTAAACTCTCATTTCAATCATTGAAACATTCTTTGAGGACGGATATAACCGTTATTCACAGACCATTTTTCGTTAGAGCAATTTTCAAAGTGATTGAAACATAACATGAATTTCGTCACTAGGTAAAGATGAATTCGGCTAAAGCGAAAGCTTACCAACACATATTTCTAGAAATAGATAGGCGAGATAAACTAGGCTCGAAATAGCAAATGTGCACAATGAAAGTCTATATAACAAAACGACTTTTGTCTCAAGAGTAGGAGATAGAATAGATAGACTTTTGAGTGACAGATAAGTTCAAGTCTCCACATACCTTTTAGTCGATGAAGATCCACCAGTTCCTTGAGTAGTCCTTCGTCTTGTATGATGATTGCCATGGAGTTCTTGAGCTCAACTACACTTTCTATCCTAGTTCGAGACCTTTAGCTATGTAGGCTAGAAATCAAGACTTATAGTTTTGATCACTAACATTGACAAACATGCTTGAGATAGAAAAGCATGCGAGTTCGATCGAGCAATGCTCTAACACACTTTTCCTATTTGTTGTAACTGCATCACCACTACAAGAAGAAATACTTAATCACCACTGTTATTTTCTCTTGATCATAATCACCATAACATTTCTTTTATAAATTTAAGTCAGTATTACTAACATTCACTATCAAACCTTTAAAACTCTCAAAGGTTTGGCTTCTTCCTATAATCCTCAATCTTATACTTATTGCATGTTTGTCACTCTGCATCCCCCGTTAATCAAATAGTTTAACTTGAAATATACATAATGATGGAATTCCCTGAATCATAGAACTACACTCCACACAAACTGAATAATCACATATAATCAGAATAAAACCTTTGATCATTTTAAAGCAAAACATTTGATCATCAATAGTGAATCTATACTCATTACATTTGAGTGAATTCATACTCGTTTAATCTGCTAGCTTGACTTTCCGATCTTGATATTTCTCAACCAATGGCGACTGACAGTCAAGACTCGGTTGATAAATCTAGTGAGAATAAACAAAGTTGTATTTTTATTTTCTTAATCCTCTGGTTCTTGCATTTCGCTTGTTGTTTTTGTTAGAGCATTGCTCGGTCGAACTCGCATGCGTTGCTATCTCAAGCATGTTTGTCAAGTTTAGTTGTCAAAATTATATGTCTTTATTTCTATACTACTTATATCTAAGTCTCGGTTTAGTACAGTAATGTAGTTGAGCTCCAGACTCCATGGCAATCATCTTACGAAGACGAAGAACTACTCAAAGAACCAGTGGAACTTCATCCGACTAAAAGGTATGTGGAGTTTTGAACTTATCTATCACTCAAAAGTCTATCTACTCTATCTCCTACTCTTGAGACAAAGTCGTATAAGTATGGTAGTTTTCATACATACACATTTTCTATTTCGAGCCGAGTTTACTCGCCTATCTTTTTCTCGAAATATGTGTTGGTAAGCTTTCGCTTTAACCACCTTTCATCTTAACCCGTGATGAAAGTCATGATGACGTTTCGATCTTGAAAATAGCTTTGATGACGATAATTGTGAACAACGACTATTATAACATTATAGAAGAATGTTTCAATGATTGAAATGTATAGTTGAGATTACGTAACCAACTATGGATATAAGTATATATAGTGTGTCCGCACATTAGTGTATAAATCCATGTGCCGGAAACCAAGTGTGTGCATATGTGTGCATACGGTATTGGTGAAGGAGACAGGTTGGGTACGCGTACCAGCGGAAGTTTTCGAACCGAAAATTTCTGCTGAGTTTGTAAGTTTGCAAACTGTTAAACCAGTCACCTTAAGTACGCATACCCGTACGCGTACCCACAGAAGTTTTCGGCCAAAAATTTCTGCTGAGTTTCAAAACTCAAATCTGGTAGCTATGGTACACGTACCCGTACGCATACCCAAGCTGGTTATATTTCTCTAATCGGAAGTTCATGAACTTAAACAATAAATCAATAAGGAATGTAATCTTTGCAAACCGTGGCTATATTATTCATGAGTTGATTCAAGTGAATCAAACCGATTTTGTTTCAATTGTGTCTATTCATAAAGACCTAAGCAATTGAACAACTCTTCAACTAGTTCATATGAGTCATTTGACCTAGTTATGTGAAGAAGATGAATATGGTTAATATGGAAGTACTCATATGGCTAACCATTGGTTAACTAACTAAGTGTACACGTTTAGGTACAGTTACTCAATCCTAAATGAAATATATTTCATTTGTGTGTGACAAGCTAAGTTTCGATCTAATGGTTGAAGGATATTAGCTTGGTTAAATCAGGTTTTTCATCTAACGGTGAATATTGAATGCTTTGTTACCAAGGCAAATTGGATTGCAAACCCTGATTTGAAAACTATATAAAGGAGACGTATAGCAACTGGAAAAACTAATCCCCACACCTCCTGTGTGATACTAGTTGGTTTTGCTAGAGTCGATTCTCCTTTAACCTTAGGCTTCTTCTCGAGACCCTGTAGGTTAACGACTGAAAGACTTCATTGGGATTGTGAATCCAGACGAAACTACTTCTCTTGTAGTTGAGCGATCTGATCTTGTCATTTTCTATCATACGAGTTCATTTGAATAATTGACTTGAGATTATATCTCCGATAGGGCAAGATAAAAAGAAATCACAAACATCTTCGTCTCATCGTTTGTGATTCCGCAATATCTAGTTTCGCTACCAAACGATTTAGATTATTGTGAGGTGATTGATAATTCTAGGTTGTTCTTCGGGAATATAAGTCCGGGTTATCAATTGGTTCCTGTTCACCTTGATTTTATCAAAAGACGGAACAAAACTTTTAGGTTTATCTATGGGAGACAGATTTATCTATCATCGTAGACTTTTCTGTGTGATACAAATTTGTTTATTAAAGTCTTCGACTTTGGGTCGTAGCAACTCTTGGTTGTGGGTGAGATCATCTAAGGGAATCATGTGCTAGTATCCTGCTGGGATCAGAGACGTAAGGAGCGCAACTGTACCTTGAATCAGTGTGATATTGATTAGGGTTCAACTACAGTCCAGACCGAAGTTAGTTTGTAGTAGGCTAGTGTCTGTAGCGGCTTAATACAGTGTGGTGTTCAATCTGGACTAGGTCCCAGGGTTTTTCTGCATTTACGATTTCCTCGTTAACAAAATTTCTGGTGTCGGTGTTATTTCTATTCCGCATTATATTTTGTTATATAATTAAAATATCACATGTTGTGCGTTAAGGTCAATCAATTAGAATATCCAACCTTTGGTTGTTGATTTAAATTGATTGACACTTGGATATTGGTCTTTGGTACCATCCAAGTTTATCTCTCTAGTATTTGATAAAGACTCGCAGATTTCCATTTGTTTGAGTATAGATCAAATCGAGAGATTGAGATATTAACTCTTTGATATACTTTTATCTAGATTGAGTCTGACTGTCTAGTTGATTCTATAGAAAGTATATTGGAGTTGGTCCATACAGATTGCTAATCGAAATATTGGGTGAGGTTGTTAAACCCCTGCTTTTTCAATTGGTATCAGAGCAGGCAACCACGTTCAAGACCTCAAAAGTCTGTGTTTGTAGCAATCTGATTCTGTGGACAAAGTAGTATCTCCTATCTACGCATAGTCTATGTCTTCCGATACTTTTAACTATGTCAAATGTCTTGGTCCTTCCTCAAACGATAACTCCTTAGTTGATTCTTCTGAATCCTGAGAAAGAAACGAGACAGTTGACAGAATGTCAGAAGTAGAAAGGAAGGTCACCAGAAATAAAGAAAAGCCAATTGAGACGATTGACTTTCGCAATCATGCTCAAATATTGGATGAATTTGAAAGTCTCTTGGTCGAGAACGTGAACTCTACAAAATCATTTAGTCATTCTCTAATAATATTAAAAAAAATCACTCAGGAAAATATGCTTCAACAAGAGAAGATTAGTATCCTTGAGAATACTGTTAAAGAAGGGACAATTAGAGAAAAACGTTTAATTGAGACACATTCATCAAATCTTAACAACCTTCGTGTTGAAACAGAGAAATTGTTACATCTCTTCACCTTTCCCAACAACAGTCGATCTCCTTAACTAAGGAAAACACTGTAGTGAGAAATTCTTTTATATCACGGGCTGGTTCTCAATGTGAGTTGCCTGTCATAAAGAAAAACTCATCAAAGGAAGTTCTTGCAGAAAATAAACAGCAGGCTTCCAAATGGGACATGGGTTTGAAACATATGCTTTTCAACAATTCTCTTCCACGAAATTGTTCCTTCTGTGGGAAAAGGAATCATAGTGCTAAACATTGTTTTGATAGGAAGAAACAGATCTCCGATCTTCGAAATCTTCTTCTATTTACCGTCAACCAAGTTAATCATCTGACGGCGTAAACAATGGATTTCACTCCCACAGAAAACCTGAACTCTCATAAAAAGATTTTTAATGATCACTCATTTCAGAATCTTTACAAGGATCGTGTTTATTCTCATGGTGCAAACTACACCACAAAAACACAGTTTCCCAGTGTCTATGAGAACATGACTGGTAGATCTAAGTCTGGAAGGTGGAAACCTATCTCATTAAATCCTCTAGAACCAATCTCTAGAGGTCCTAGACTTAGTTATCAAAAATATCCATTTAATGGACTCTCAAAAAGGCTGTAAAAACTTGTTATGGAGTTGAAAACAGTCAAACAGAGGTAAGAAATACAAAAGTCAGACTGTCAGGTGGTATTCCCAAATCGTCTCTCAACACTCATGGTGAGATTATATCTCATCCTACTACCTAACTTTAGGTATTGTCATCCTTGTGTCTAACTTGAGAGTCACTAGGATGTCTGTTTATGAGATGCTCAAGTCTTGGGTCGATTACCATCTGTTCTAGGTCTGATGTCTGTTTTACAGGTTGAGATTTCTGTTTATTATTTTCTCTGTATCTAATGCATCTTTTTTTGCTCTATCTATTCTGGTTAGATACCGAGAACAGTTTGAAAGAGACATTGTGAAAAAATAGTATGTATTTACTCTTGGGTCCTTCTTGATCTTCTGGTATCCGTTTCGAGCTCACAAACGTCCAAGTCTTCTATAGGAAACTCTAGGGTTTTCACCTAAAGGTGTTTATCTCTTGATTGATAACACATATATATACTTCTTCTAGTATGTGTTTATCCCCTTCCCAGAAAATTATTTTTAGGGGAACCTTTGTTGAGCCTCAAGAAGAAGTGAACACTGTGATGGAAGAAGACTTCAAAGGATGGGATTCAACTCAAGATATGATCCTGAAAAAGATCCTTAAAAGAAAAGAGTATAACTCTTGGATAGGAGAATCTGTCAAGGATTTAATTCTCGTTCAGAATGAAGTAAAAAACGAGCTTGCTAACCTTCAATTGCAGATAAACCAACTTATTGATGGACAAGAAAAGATTCTTGATAATCAAAACATCCTGATCAGGAACCAGAAGAAAGTCATCCTTGATTGCGTCAAAGCCAGGCACCTTTCCCGCATCGTTGACCGAAAAACTAATGTTCTAACTCATGAACATGGTGTTTCTATGGTCAAGAAAATAAAGGATACCAGTGATACTTTTTATGATGGACCAATTCAAAGGTCTGAAATCATCAAAGAAAATTGATTTTCTTCTTTTCTAGGAATCTTATTAAGAGAATTTATTCTTGTTTAAGAAGGATACTCACAATAATGGCTATTCCAACGTTTTCATCTTGCAATGTTTTTAGATTTATTTATTTAAATTCTAAAGTGATTTGGAAGATGATGTTTGCAGTATTAATCTTTATGGTTTTATGTATTGCAATATGTTATGGGATATGTGTGTTTGCGTCCGTGAACTATTATTGTCCCATACGATGTCAAAAGTTATCTCTTTCATATGTCGATATGCATATATTGGTACAAGATCGATGAAATTTTAACAAACAAAAGTTAAGCATATTATGTCAATTATTTTATGGAAGATGGGTTAAAGTCTTTTGTTTACAAATATTATGTCTATTGTATGTCATTGTGCAAATAGTGATGAAGATAGAATGAATCTTTGTATATTCCGCAGTATTGATCTTCCCTGATCCATATTTTATGTATATACTGTGCGGCTCCATAAGTTTTCTTATGTGAGCATTTCCAATTAAACAAACCATAGATTCGTTTGTGATTAATTTGGTTGTGTATTCCGATTAAATTAATCATGGGTTCTCTTGTGATTAGTTTGATTGAGAATTTTTGGATACAAAATCATTTCCTTATGGTTTTTGGTGTCCAAAGAAATCCTTCTTTTCTTATAAAAGTAAGGTCGCTCTTATTGTTCTTTCGGGAATGACATCAATTGGGGGAGAGTTCTATTGAACTTGCGCTTAATTTCCATATCTTTGTGGGGAGTGCGGCTGTGGAATATTTTAGGGGTTATGTTGTATATTTATAAACTCCATGATGAATGCATTTAGCTTCGGCTTTATGATTGCATCTAAACAAGTTTATTTGTACTTTTCTTTGGTCTTGAAACATCTCCGTGGAAATTTCATTAGGATCCTGTTTTCGTACCTTTGCCAATTTTATCGACAAAAAGAGGGAGAATTAATATGTAGTTCACACTACAAATACATATGGTTTACGTGCTTTACGGATCATTATGTAAGGGGAAGTGGTTTTCATGTTGAGATGAAAGTATTGACTAAGGGGGAGTGATACATATCACCGTAGTATTGTTGTCGAAGTTGTGATATAAGAACTTTGATACTGTGTAATAATACTATGACACTGTATAACAATGATCGAGAGCTTTTGTTTTCTCATTGTTATGGATACGGATCTTCAACAACTATGATGCTGAATTGAACATCTATGGAATCATGGTAGTACTTGGAAAAGGCGAAGTTTTCGAGTAATGTTGAAGCACCAAGGATATCAAGCATGTGGACGAGAAGCTACGAAGTTTTATTTATTTTGTAATACATATGTATTGATAGTTTTGCCGCTAAAATTGACAAAGGGGGAGATTGTTAGAGCATTGCTCGGTCGAACTCGCATGCGTTTCTATCTCAAGCATGTTTGTAAATTTAGTTGTCAAAACTATATGTCTTGATTTCTAGACTACTTATAGCTAAGTCTCGGTTTAGGACAGTTTAGTGTAGTTGAGCTCCAAACTCCATGGCGATCATCTTACGAAGACGAAGAACTACTCAAGGAACCAGTGGAACTTCATCCGACTGAAAGGTATGTGGAGACTTGAACTTATATATCACTCAAAAGTCTATCTACTCTATCTCCAACTCTTGAGACAAAGTCGTATAAGTATGATAGTTTTCATACATACACATTTGCTATTTCGGGCCGAGTTTACTCGCCTATCTTTTTCTAGAAATATGTGTTGGTAAGATTTCGCTTTAACCACTTTTCATATTAACCCGTGACGAAAGTCATGATGACGTTTCAATCTTAAAAATAGCTTTGATGACGATAGTTGTGAACAACGACTATTATAACATTATAGAAGAATGTTTCAATGATTGAAATGTAGAGTTGAGATTACGTAACCAGTTATGGATATAAGCATATTTAGTGTGTTCGCACATTAGTGTATAAATCCATGTGCCGGAAACCAAGTGTGTGCATATGTGTGCATACGGTATTGGTGAAGGAGACAGGTTGACGCTAACCCGTACGCGTACCAGTGGAAGTTTTCAAACCAAAAATTTCTGCTGAGTTTGTAAGTTTGCAAATTGTTAAACCAGTAACCTTAAGTACGCATACCCACGGAAGTTTTCGACCGAAAATTTCTGCTGAGTTTCTAAATTCAAATCCGGTAGCTATGGTACACGTACCCGTACGGGTACCCAAGCTGGTTATATTTCTCAAACCGGAAGTTCATGAACTTAAACAATAAATCAATAAGGAATGCAATCTTTGCAAACCGTGGCTATATTGTTCATGAATTGATTCAAGTGAATCAAACCGATTTTGTTTCAATTGTGTTTATTCATAAAGACCTAAGCAATTAAACACCTCTACAACTAGTTCGTATGAGTCATTTGAACTAGTTATGTGAAGAAGATGAATATGGTTAATATGGAGGTACTCATATGGCTAACCATTGGTTAACTATTTGTGAACCAACTAAGTGTACACGTTTAGGTACGGTTACTCAAACCTAAATGAAATACATTTCATTTGTGTGTGACAAGCTAAGTTTCAATCTAACGGTTGAAAGATATTAGCTTGGTTAAATCAGGTTTTTCATCTAACGGTGAATATTGAATGCTTTGTTACCAAGGTAACTTGGATTGCAAACCCTGATTTGAAAACTATATAATTGAGACATCTAGCAACTGGAAAAACTAATACCCACACCTCTTGTGTGATACTAGTTGGTTTTGCTAGAGTCGATTCTCCTTTAACCTTAGGTTTCTTCTTGAGACCCTGTAGGTTAACGATTGAAAGACTTCACTGGGATTGTGAAGCCAGACGAAACTACTTCTCTTGTAGTTGAGCGATCTGATCTTGCCATTTTCTATCGTACGAGTTCAATTGAATAATTAACTTGAGATTATATCTCCGATAGGGCAAGATAAAAAGAAATCACAAACATCTTCGTCTCATCGTTTGTAATTCCGCAATATCTAGTTTCGCTACCATACAATTTAGGTTATTGTGAGGTGATTGATAATTCTAGGATGTTCTTCGGGAATATAAGTCTGGGTTATCAATTGGTTCCTGTTCACCTTGATTTTTATCAAAATACGGAACAAAACTCTTAGGTTTATCTGTGCCCGAGACAGATTTATCTATCATCGTAGACTTTTCTGTGTGATACAAATTTGTTTATTAAAGTCTTCGACTTTGGGTCATAGCAACTCTTGGTTGTGGGTGAGATCAGCTAAGGGAATCAAGTGCGTAATATCCTGCTGGGATCAGAGACGTAAGAAGCGCAATTGTACCTTGAATCAGTGTGATATTGATTAGGGTTCAACTACAGTCCAGACCGAAGTTAGTTTGTAGTAGGCTAGTGTTTATAGCGGCTTAATACAGTGTGGTGTTCAATCTGGACTAGGTCCCGGGGTTTTCTGCATTTGCGGTTTCCTCGTTAACAAAATTTCTGGTGTCTGTGTTATTTATATTCCGCATTATATTTTGTTATATAATTGAAATATCACATGTTGTACGTTAAGATCAATAAATTATAATATCCAATCTTTGGTTTTTGATTTAAATTGATTGACACTTGGATATTGTTCTTTGGTACCATCCAAGTTTATCTCTCTAGTATTTGATAAAGACTCGCAGATTTCCATTTGTTTGAGTATAGATCAAATCGAGAGATTGAGATATTAACTCTTTGATATACTTTTATCTAGATTGAGTCCGACTGTCTAGTTGATTCTCTAGAAAGTATATTGGAATTAGTCCATACATATTGCTGATCGAAATATTGGGTGAGGTTGTTAGATCCCCGCTTTTTCAGTTTTCTTTGCTTTATTACTACCTCCGTTTCAAAAAAATAGGCTGGTTTCATGTAAAAATTACACATGAAGCCAGCCTATTGTTTTGAAACGTAGGGAGTATTTTTCTTCTAAACCTATATTTTCTGCATATATAAATACATTTTGATGAGTCCAAATTTGTGCACCCCTTTGAAACCGGGGTGCACATTCCGGCCTCCCTTATTGGATAATTTTTTCGGTCAAAACAAGATTCCAGATTTTATTTTCCGATATTCTCTCTCCGTTTTCTATATGAAACACAAGTTTCCATATAAATAAAAATATTTCCTCTATTTTTTGTTCTTCTCATACTCTGAATAAGTGATTAAACAATCAGTATTCATCACGAAGATGTTTATGTTTAAAATCTAAATTTGCATTTTCTTTTTAGTTTAGCATGAACGTTCGAAACACACATGGTGTTTAAGTGAGTTTTCTTCAAATAGAGATTTATATAACGTAATCAAAGCGATCTTGTTGTGCAAGTAAACATCTGATTCTCCAAAATCATTGGATGTGGAGATGCATTTTGCTGATTCATCATGATAATTGGTCACCACCACAGTTTGTTCAACATACTGCAACGGGTGGAGAAGTAATGGGTTTTCGTTTGTTTCCATTGTTGGTCTCTTTGGATAACGAGGAACAATAGGTCTTTTTTTTTGACATCAGGTTAATGGTAGTTTCGTGGGCATGTGTCATTCTAAGAGAATAAAAAGTTGGATTTGGCTAATGGAGTTGGGATACAATATTTTTCTAATCGGCTTTGTTCTTCTTCTTTCATGTCCACTTCTGATGGACTCTTTTGTAACCTGTAATTAGATTCTTTCTCTACAATTAAATCTCTCTTTCTTCCAATAAAAAAAATGATATTGGGTACAGATATTCGAAGAACAGTTAGATCCTTAGATTACCAAATCAACTCAGATTAGTTGATATTCTTTGGAATCATGAACTTTGCAGATGCTAATGGAGGTTTAAATTACTGCGGTTATTTTTATTTTTTTATATTTTCGATGTACTTTTAAATTGAAAAAGGTAAGAAAATCAAAAGTAAACGCAGTTTTTGAAAACCAGTCGTAGGTAATTGAAAATCCATTATGACAATCAATAGTGTGACCCGTAACGTACACCCCGTTTTTTAGGGGTGCACAAATTTGGACTCATCTGTGATATTGTCAGAATGGATTTTCAATTGATTTGGAGAGGGAGAAAATGTTTGAGGTGTGAGGTAATTTTATGATGTTCCTTCTAATTTGGCTAATTCAAGAACCCACTTCCATGAATACTCATCGCCAATATGTCTATGTATAAAAATATGTTTAAAAGCATTACGATTAGGTTTTTGCTACTACTACCAGTATATTATTTTAGGTTTCTCATATTATAATGATAAATATCTTGTATGAGAAACATCTTACATAATATAAGTCTCATAAAATTACTGTTTATCATATGTGATTCATGTGATACTTTTGTATATTTAATAATATAAAAAAATATGTGATTCATGGATACTTTTTGCATTTCAAAATGTAAAATATTACATATCTATTAATTGTATTTGAATAATCCTTTGTTTTTGTTAGGTTTTTGTTTGTTTTGTTTCTTACTTGGAATCACGATTTAGTTTTTATTGTTATGATTTAGATCGATTATTATCTTGACATATCTAAAGTCTAGGATGATTTTGTTAGAGCACTGCTCGGTCGAACTCGCAAGCGTTGCTATCTCAAGCTTGTTTGTCAAGTTTAGTTGTCAAAACTATAAGTCTTGATTTCTAGTCTACTTATAGCTAAGTCTCGGATTATGATAGAAAGTGTAGTTGAGCATTAGACTTCACGACGTTCATCGATTGAAGATGAAGAACTAATAAGGGGAGCTTGTGGAACTTCATCAAAAAAAGGTATGTGGAGACTTGAACTCATCTATCACTCAAAAGCCTATCTACTCTATCTCCTATTTGAGACAAAAGTCGTATAGCTATATAGACTTCAATTATACACATTTGATATTTCGAGCAGAGTTTAACTCGCTTACATATTTCTCGAAATATGTGTTGGTAAGCTTTCGCATCAAAAGATGATCATGTGAAAATCGCCTGGTAACATCTTACATGATTTGTGTGAGACAGTCATTTGATGTAGACTCAGAATGTTTCGTATTGATCATTCGATCACTTGAAAAATTGCTTTGAAGCTAATAGTTTGTGTGAGACAGCTACTGTCGTCTTCTAAGAATGTTTCAATGATTGAAATGGGAGTTTGGAATAATTAATCATGATTGGATATAGCACAGTATGCGTACTTGTACGCTAACTGTTGCAAGTTATTCCAAGTCCGGGAACCATAGTATGCATACACGTATGCGTACTGGTTGGTTAATGAAATTCCGAGAACTTAGTATGCATTGTTATAGAATAGCTCGGTTGAACCCACCAAGCGTTGGTATGTCAAGTTTGGTTGTCATATTTTAGTGAATCAAAACTCAATTAAAGAGTCGCTTGATTATATACTAGAGACAACTTCGTATAGGTTAGGCTAGAAAGATTAGGATTATGAGACAAACAAGTATTACTCGAAGACTTGAAGATGTGAAGAAGTAACAAGATACATCGACGACATCATCCTTCCTCTTGAGGTTAGTAATATTGTGACTTGAAATGTTTCATTCCTAACGTATCTTTCAAGTCGTGCTATATTGAAAACATAACTGCGAAGCTGTGAATGATTATACTCTAGCAGACATGGTGTTAAGGAATTAGAATATGAAGTATAACGCTTATCTTTTGAACTTCGTATATAAGACATCGACATAATCGTATGAATGCTATTATGATTATGAGTACGGGTAAAGGTGAATATTTCATCCTAGGAAATAATGTTTACATTTGTTTAAAGGAAGTACATTCATGAACTTGTTTTATGAATCGAAAGGCAAATCGCTAGGCTTATTGGTATTGTTATTCATTGCATATCTTTGGATTACCAATATGTGTGAGTTAGTAGAACCGATCATAATTAGTTATGTATCTTGGTAAAACTAGTCAGAATGCCTGACTTATGTATTGATATGACTTTTATTAGTGTAACCGATCCTAAGTAATCACCTAATATGGTATGATCGATATTTGTAATTGGTGTAACTGATCCTGGTAATTGGTATGACCAATCACAAAAGAGTTGTGTAATCGATCCTTGTAATTGGCGCAACCGGTCCTGGTAATTGGTGTAGCCGATCCTAGTGACTAGTGTGACCGATCACAAGTAATACCATGAGAATATGGTAACCGGTCTTGGTAATTGACGTAACCGATCCTGGTAACTGATGTAACCGGTCCCAGTAACCATATTAAGGTAGAACCAATCCTTGTGTTTGGTAGAAAAGTAAACCCATGATTAGTGTATTGATATTTGATCAATCACATAGTTCTTGGAATTCAGATGAACCAATTCTAACTTGTTTGGAAGTGTGGTATAATCGGTTCCAAGATTGTAAATATAAAAAAGTATTTACAAAGAAAAAGATGTCGACATACTTTGAACATGCTCAGTAACTCTTATCTTTTATTGTTCAAAGATATTCCTTAATAACTCAAGGAGATCCCGGACCGAAATAAATTAAGAATCTTTTAATTAAGGTTATTAATTTTATATGCTTTTTATTACCAGTAATTAAATGCATATCTCTGGAAAATAAAAATTGGTAATGTGCATTTACTAATTGGAGATTTTCTAGTGAGATTTCGGTAATATTAGACAGAGCATTTCCAGGAATTATAAAATCCGATTTTGGGCATTTATTGCATATCTTAAGAATAATTCGGTTTTGGAAATTCCTTGGTGTACAAACTTCCTTGGTGTCCAAACTTCCTTGGCCTATAAATACCCAAGTTTGCATTTCGAGCAAACTATCCTAAGAGCCAGAAAAACTACCTTGTTGTGTTGTTACTGGTGGAGCCGTCTATTCGGAGAGGAAAGTATCCTAATTAGACGAAATCTCTTACGACCGCTCGTTTAAAGACTTCTGTTGGATCAAAAAGCTCTACGAGTACCGTTGGAGGGAAACTAGATAATTGCAGTATTATTAGTTTTCGATTTGATTTGATTGACTAACGGTTGTTGAACTTTGATTGCACCTAGTTTGTTTATTCTTAAGAATCTTCTCTTCTGATATAAGATTCACTCAAACTAGATCGAAGTGTTGACGAGATCTTTATAACTGTTTGTAGATCTAAAGACGTCTTGTGATAATCCATTGTTAACAGACTCCGTTCTGTGCGTGATTGATCACCAGAGATTCAAGTTGTGGTGTGCATGTGTTTATTGAAGATTAAAGAAGATTTGAAGACAAAGAAGATTTCTTATTGGTTTCATATCTTTGGTGTGCACAAAACTTGATCGGCTGGGATCCAACTATAATCGGTTTGTCCTTGATAGATTTTATTGATTAATTGCGTAGATCAACATCACTATATAGTATCTTGGTAGATTCTATATTTGATTGCAAAATCTAAACTCTCTTACTTTGGTAGTTGTTGGATAGATAGATTTAAACCCGACAAAGGAGTTTATTGGATTAAACAGAAGAGCCTTTGTCTAACTCATATCACTGAGGTTGAAGAGAGTTGTTACCGAACAGATTTGTTGTTCCTTTACTGTTTGGAATACGATCCAAAGGAATTGTTCCAGTGCGTGCACTTATCGAATGTCGAAAGCGCAGGGATACTGAAGAAACTAGGTGAACTATAGGTTTAGTTGCTTGGTCTCAACTATACGAAGTTAGTTTGATTTTGTATAGCGGCTTAATTCTGAGAGTTATTCAATTCTGGACTAGATCATGGGGTTTTTCTGCATTTGCGGTTTCCTCGTTAACGAAATCTTGATGTGTCATTTACTTTTATAATTGTTGTTATTATAATTTAAAGTAAATTAAACAAACGTTAACTTCGTATTACTTGATAGTGATCCTATAGAGTTTGGTTAAGTTCGAACCTATTATCAAGTAATCACATTTTGATTGTTGTATTGTCTCGATGTCGTATCCATAGACGATCACAGAGAGTGTGAATACCAATTCGTTGTATTGTCTCAACTCAGTCCATAAACGATCACTTTTGATAAGAGGACTTATATGTGGAAAAGTTTAAGATTGTGGTATATTTGGGTACCCTCGTCTTTTCAATTGGTATCAGAGCAGGAAAACGCGAAAAAGATTTAACAATCTGTGTTTGGTGCGATCCAACCTATAAGAATCGAATCTAATGGGTGATTCAGTTAACGTAGAGCAAGAACATGATATACTTCAGAAAGGCTATTTGTTTTCAAAACCTGGTAAACATCTCAGAACTGTTAGTTCACTGGTTGGACACAATTCAGGAAATATTAACCATGATGGGTTAATAAGAAAACAAATACTTGTATCAGACATGTCAGACTCAGATGACAGTGATGAGATTAAATTTTTCATAAAGCTTGCTGAAAAATATAATCTAAAAGATAATATTTATTATTCATCTGTCGAAAGAATCATCAGAGAATCTCTGATAAAAACCAGGTTGCATGAAGAAGATGTCTCTCAAGAAATTATTGAAGTTCATGAACCTCATGACATGATGGAAATCACATCTAGTCTATATCAAGATGAAAATATTACTCCATTTTCTCTTGAAACTGAACCTGAAGGATTTGACAATGATCAAATCAGAAAAAATCTATTAGTTAAGAAAAGGATATGTAATTTCCGGAATCTCTTAGCTAATAAACGACATCCGGATTCTAATAGTCTAATCACTTGCAAGAATCAAGAGAGATGTGTTTGAAGGAATAATCTGATCGCTAATATCTGGTCAAACACTTTTTTATTTGACAAGGATTATCCTACTAACTATGGCAACGTTCAACAGAAATGCACTCAAATAAATGATTTCAAATCATGTTGTTTTGTTGTTGATCAACTATCTAAATCAGAATCAACGAAACAATCTCATCAAAGGTGATGTCATATTCCAAGAGTTTTTTGGAACGATATAAGAGTTCTGCTCAATTCGTGACTCAAAAGAATTCAAGTCACACTTATGATTTCTCTGTTGCATCAGATCACTCAAGTTGTGACTTAATGAAAGAAGACTATTCTTGGAATAGTTTCAGAAAGAAAGATGTCTGAAACCATCATGATAGATCATGTTCCAAAAACGAAGATCAGCAATCAAGTGCTCACTTCAACAATTAAGTTTGTTGATCGGAATTTCCCATCTAGTGCTCGATTAAAATAAAATGGGAAATCTTAAAAGAGCACTGGAATATGAGAAAAGTATATTTTTGTACTCTATCTATCTATATCATGAACATCTAAAGTATTTTTCTAGTTTTGGAATACTTTTTCTATTTTTAGAAGAATACTTCCGATCTTAGGAAAGTTCATGACAAAAATTGGGTAATTTTTTTTTCCGGACCATCTTAATCATACTGTTTCGGAAAACTTTCACTATTATTTCCGAAAGTGTATATTTTCACGAATTTTATCAAATAAAAATACCTTGATTAGGTGTCTCAAAAATTGGAAGCCAAGTTCGATTTGATATGTAAAACATCTAAAGAACCGACTCTTCCCTACTCGTTTAGTCTGCGGTTAAAGATGGGTGAAGATACTATTGATATCAATTCACAATTACAGAAACCTGAAACATGTCTTCTCACTGAGATTAAGTGTTAATACTCAAAGGAACATAAGAGGAATCACATATCACTTGATCTCATGTTCTATTTAATGAGAGATTTTGAGATTGCTCGAGAACAATTGGAAGCTTCTGAAAAGAATGAGAAGTGGCTTGAGTCAAATCTTTTGAAACTGATTGTGGAAGTGAATCTCTTAAAACGGAGACTCGATCTTCTGAAAGAAAAGAGAAGACTCAAGAATCAGTGCACTAAAGAACCTTCGGTGAATAATAAGAGCACTTCTATTATTTCAATTATTGTATAAGGTCTATTTCTGAATAAAACTATTTATGAATAAAATTGTTATTTTATAATTTTTCTTGTGATAGTTTTTCGCTTACATAGCCTGTGCTTGGATGTTAATATTATTGTTATATGTTTATGGGATGTTTGATTTTGGTTTTCTTAACCTTTATATTCAATCTCATATGATGTGTGAACGCTTATAGTTTGTGTGGCTTTTTGATTTCGCGGGATTAAGTTCTATCCCATGTTGGTAGGCTTTATCAAAGGATCATAAGGTGTTCCGATTGAAGATCATATGTGAAAAAGTCACAATATGTTGAAACGATTTGTGTTTAACATAAAAGATATGTGTTTCGGGTTTTCAACTTTTGCTATTGGCACGCATTAGTTAAAACCGATTCAACCTTTCTCTGGTAAAGGTTGCTTTTGTTGTTGTTATTTTGTTCTTGCGAGAGGATGACAACACAATGGGAGAGAGTTCTAACTTGAACTTGCGCTTAATGATATATCTTTATGGGAAGAAGAGGATGCAGAATCCGAGGTAACGAATTTGTTAGTTAATCGTTTTCCTGTTTAAGAAAAGCTTGAGTTTATTGCATATATTTTGCTTTTGCTTAAAATAATTCGCTACAATTGATGTTGATTCCATTATGTGTGTATGGATGTATGTGTGTGTGATTCAATTGTTTTCGGTTAAGAAAAACTGGTTTGATATCTTTCTTTATTGTTTGGTGTCAATTATTTTAGACTTAACGAAATTTCGGTGCAATTGCGGTGCTTTAATGTCTTTGTTTGTTTCAATTGCTTCCGGCTAAGAGAAATAATTGTGCAAGTCAATTTATTTGGTTTGTATGCATTGTTTATGGCTTAACAAAATACGGGATCATTTGTTTAGTCAATTCGATTCCGGATAAGAGAAACTAAGTTAATTCTGATCTTAGTTAGACTTATCAAAGTAAAGGATTCAGTTATTCAAGTCTAATTGAATGCCTTGACAAGAAATATTAGTTAACTAACCTAGTACTTCCCTTGTCTAAAATGTAAGTTCAAGTTAAATTATACTAACCTAGTATTTGCCTTGTCTAAAATGAAATAGTTCTTGTCTGTGTTGTCACGTAGTGCACAATCATTCGAGAAAATCTTCTCCCTTGTTATGAGCACGTGGATGACTAAGATGGTCACGGGCCCACCTAACGACCACAAACTTGAATCCGTTCATTGATTTTCAATAGAATAGAACGAGATTTGTGAGATTCAGGATTCGGAAACGGCATTTTGCTTGCTTTTTCATTGTAATGATGGCAGACATGGGCAAAGCTGAGATTTCACCCTCTTTTGTAAGAAAAAATTTACTTGTAATTTGCCAGAGAGAGTGAAAGGAAGGACTAACAAGAGTGGGACAGTTGTCTTTCATGGTTACCTTTTTTGTGTTGCTCTCTTCTCTCTCTCTCTAAACCTCCTCTCTCTCTAATGGGAGGGACGTTAAGTCCCAAGCGGCCAAGCTAATCCATCTGCTCCAACAATTCTGACTCCGTTATCTTCCCCTTGTGCAGCAGTAGGGGGTTTCCACGGCAACTTTATAGGTTTGTTCAGCTGATCAAACCTTTTTCATTACTTTATCATACTTCGATTTTTTTCGCTCAATGTCTTCTTCCTCTTTCTACTCAAATACCCATCTTGTTTTTCCACTGGTTATGCTAAAAACAAAACAAAAAAAATAGTTTAAAGAATTACTACATTATAGTTCATTATCATAGCATAACTGTGGCATTTTTAGGCACATCTAGAGTGATCAACCTTAAAACCTATTTCTTGCTTTGGATACTATTTTGATCTGGGCATCTGCCTCTAGGTTTGCCCCAACCAAACCTCAATACTTTGTCTTGATTTTTTTTTAAATTATTTTTTTCCTTTTTGATCGCTGGTACCTAATTTGTCCCATCTTAGCTAATAGTCTGTATAAATGTGGGGAAATTTGACTGTCTGATTAGGTGCTTTGGTTGACATTCAATTATGTCATATCCCTCCATCAAGATGTCTGTGGAAAACCAGGGTTTCTTGGAATGGAAAGAGGTGTTTGTTTCACAGGAAAAGGGTAATAGACTAGTTCACTATTACTTGAAAGATTCTGCTGGAGATTCCGTTCTTGCAGTTATAGGTACAGAAAGAAGTGTAAGACACATGGTGTATGTTGCCGAGGATGATTTCTTAAAGGTTTATGGTGCTGACTTGTCCATTACTGATGGCTTTAAATGGAGATCCAGAAGAGAAGTTGTTGATTGGCTCACTTCGTTGCTCTCGAAGCCTCCTCGAGACCGTATAAGTATGTATTATTTCTAGGTTCAGGAGTTTTGTGTTACCTTTTTATTCAGTTCTTTCTGTGTGTTTTCTTGATTGTCTTGAGTTCTGCTGGTACAAGAATTTGTTTGAAATTTGATTTAGAACCTGCTTGATGATGGCAACTATCAGTTTGCAGACATACATGTGCAAGGTGATTGCTGTTCTTAGTAATTGAATAATGGAATGCTACACTTTCATGTGCACCTATTTCATGAACTTGAGCCTGACAAAGTTTTAATGTAATACTTTTGTCATATCTGTGACGCCCCTTTTAATCCTCACTATGTGTAGTCTATCCACTGATTGAGTGAGTTTGGGAGATAATGTGAGTTAACTCTGCTCGTTTCTCATGATCTTATGCATCTAGTTCAGTTGAGTCGAATGCATAAACTAATACAAGAAGTCCCATTTCTTAAACTGTTTCTAGAGGAAATTCAATGTTGGCATATTGGCTGCCATGTATCTGGGCGATTCTAACATAGTCACGTGCCTCAGGTTTGTAACACTGTTGCTGCTTGAACAATGCATTGAAGAACATGTACAAATATTGCTTAAAAGATACAGTAGTGTATTAGTATTGTTGTTTTATGTTCAGGAAGCCATGGTATTAAATGTTCTGTTACACTGGAAATATAAGTGTGAATATCCTTCAAAAGTCACCTAGCTGCTATGTATTTCTTCCCTTCATGTAGACTCAACGTGCTAATTGACTCATGATGTTATAACCCATTTCATTGAGTTATCGTAGTCAAAATTGGTATATACTGATAGACCAGGTGGTTTTCTGTTTTTATAAATCTGAAACATAATATACTCTTATACTTACCACTTGCAGCCGTTGCTTAAGTTAGCCACGATAACACGCTTCTGTGCCACGTGGTTGTTGAAAACTAAAACCTGTTGAAGATAGCTTTGACAATTGCTTATTAATTTGGTTCCCAGGCCTGTATTTGTTATGTGCTAGAATTGGAAGGTCACCATGACACCCTGATCATTAACGTCAAAATCAAATTTAACGACTCCATATTTCATTTCTATAGATGCATTCACTTTTGCACCATTCTGCCTTAAACCAAAATATGTATCTTGTATATAATGTATTATCATGTTGAGTACTCATCCGATAACTTTGTCATTTTATTTGATCGATGATAGACTCCCCTACGCATGATTCTGCACAAGCTTTAGGATCTTCTAGTTTGCCAAAGGAGGTAGCACATGCACTTGGGAGCCATGTACCTGATGATGCGGTATTTATCTTTCATTCATTCCTCACGCCGCTTTTGCTTTTCATCTTTTTGCTTGTTGAATTATAACCATTTTATTTTTATTTATTTTTTCCATTTCAGGGTCATTTCTCAAGAGAGCTTAAAGGGCTTAACTCAGACATTGTATGGTCAGGTGATTCCTGGACATGTGGCAAACAACTCAAGCATTACCCTACATTTTGCAGAAGTGGAACAGTTATAGCCGTAAGTATTGTAACGTTACTTCTTATTATCCAACGATCCTCGTTTGGTACACTTGAATACCTTTTCAATGATGTCCAGATTCATGCATTTGTTCTTATCATGGCAAAAGAAGAAACTCATTATGTGGCATATATAGAGGATATGTATGAAGACAGGAAAGGGCAGAAGAAGGTAAAAGTAAGGTGGTTTCATCACAGTAAAGAAGTCGAGGCTGTGATTCGCGTATCCAAACCTCACCTAAGGGAAGTTTTTATTACTCCTAATTCACAGGTAATCAGTGCTGAATGTGTTGATGGTCGAGCCACAATTTTAACTCCAGATCATTACGATAAATTCTTAACGATTCTTCCACATGCGTCTTTAGAAAGAGTCTATTTATGCTCTAGGCAGTTTAAAAGCAACAAAATCAAGTCCTTTGATCCAACTAAATTAAAGGGATATTTTGAGCAAGCAATCCTGTCTTGTTTAGAAGAAGAGGAAGAATTCGTCAAAGGGAAAAGAATTAAGATGGGATCAAAGAGGATTAGAAGTTCCAGAGGACAACAAAGAGTTTTGACAAACTCACCTGGTGGCAAAGTTTCAGGCCAAAGAAGTGAACCGACATCCTCCGGAGGGGCAATTCAGAACTTGAAACCAGGTTTATCATCTAACAGTAGGCTGCTGATAGCCAAATCTGTTGGGGGACCACGCTCAATCCTTTTGCCCTTCAAAATTGGTGAAAAGATTGAACTGTTGTCTAATGATAGTGGCATAAGGGGCTGCTGGTTCAGGGGTACGATCGTGCAGGCATCACATCAGAAGCAGGTGAAGGTTCAATATGATGATCTGGAGGACGAGGATGAACCAGGAAATGTTTGTGTGAGTATGCAGTGACTTATTTTATAGTTGCCAGTCAGCATGACTAGAAGTATAAAAAAAATGTGAAACAAATTTACTACCATGTGCTTTTGTTGGATCTGCTAGTAGTAATTAAGATATACATATGAAATATTAACTGCTAGTAGTAATTATGTATTAACTGCTAGTAGAAATTTGGATAAACCTGTGAAATATTTCAAGTGGCTAAGCCAAAAAAGGTTTAGAGGACAATATTGTTAACTTAGTTCTTACATTGCAGCATTAGAGACATTCATCAGTAGATCTTGATTGAATTCTAGAAGAAAGTCTTTTTCTTTTCCTTTTTATTTTGTGCAGAAAAACTGATCATGCCAATTTTTCGTACATGTAGGAATGGGTCCCTGCCTTCAGACTAGCACCTCCTGATAAATTGGGAATGAGATGCTTAGAGCGACCGAGGATGCGACCGCGGCCTCCCCAGGATCTCTTGGATATTGTTTTTGAAATTGGTGCTCCAGTGGATGCATGGTGTGGCGATGGCTGGTGGGAAGGAGCATTAGTTGAAACTGAAAATGCTGCAGATGGTGATGTAAAAGTTTATTTCCCTGGTATATTTTTCTTTGCGAAACTTTATGTTTTTTTGCGTGGATAACCTTGTGGGAACTTTAATTGAATATCCATGCCACCATACAATAGATGAAAGCATCACTTGCGTAACGTTTCAGGTGAAAACAGGTTCATGAAAATAGAAAGGAAAAACCTTAGGCGATCTAGGGATTGGGACGGTACCAAGTGGAGAGACATCGGTCCGAATGCAGATATACACTGTGCTGTTGCAGCAGCTCTTCGAGATGGCACAAAGATCCCTGCATGCTCGATTGTAGCTAAGGGAGTCGAGTCTGGTGGCACTGCGATGTCGGACTGTGAATTGCCCAGTGCTTCTAAACTTGATGAAGTCAAAGAGAATAAGCAGGAGTTGGATGTTTCAGCTGGATCCAGTGTCATTCCTGGAAATATGACTGGGGCAATCCCAAATAAGCTGGTGCAGTCTAACGAGAAAGGTAAGAAAAGTGATGGCGACAATGAAAAAAGTGAAATGGAGGTTGATGAAGAGAAGGACATAGTGGATATGAAGGTAGAAGATGCTATGGACATTGATAACGGAGGCCATGGCGAGGGTTGTAATGGTAGAAAGGAAGAAAATAATATTACATGTGATTGTCTGAATGATAAGGTGGATATGAAAGTAGATATTGTTGAGACGGCAAGCCAAAAATGTGACGTTGTAGATTTGGATGGAGATGATGCTTGAACAGATAAGTAAATTATAGTACTTGTAGATAGGATACATAGATGTTGCCAGTGTTAATGGGATAAGTTCATTTTGTTGTCTTATAAGAAGACTTGGAGAGGGCTGTATATAAATTATAGAGAATCTTTTGTAGGCTATGAAATTAATGGGATAGTTCATAGTTAGACTAGAAAGACGGGCTCGGTGATTGTGCTTGTGCCTTCGCAGCCAATTGCGGTGCTAGTAAACTTAAGATATTGTGTAACATGTGTCATAGTACTTTACTGAACTATGAACATAACAGCCCCATTATTATATTGGAAATGAATTAACTTTAGTTATTATGCATTCCATTAGCAGTATAAAATTTTAACAAGCAAGTTACATTTATGTGGTTATGAATCATAATCAGGAACAGGTCAGATGCAGGCAATGAGGATGATCTTACTTGTGCAAGGTGTACGCAGCAGACACTCACAACAAACAATCAAATGGACACATGACACCCTTAAAAGGCTAGGCTAGTACCACCTCATTTAACTCTTCATCACATATCTATGATCCCATTTTAAAAGCATCCTTACATCAGTGTAAATGATTCCTTTCATTTACTTTATCGCTATGTATGACTTGTATTTGTCGAAAATTTGTTACTTGGCTGATCGATGATCTGATGTAAACAGCTAGCTTGTTAATTGTTATCATTGCTCTTGACTTGCTTACACCACTCAAGTTCATAATCTGCTAAGCAAAGGCACCAATTTCCCTGTCTGTACATATTTTGAATAAGCATTGTTTGACATTTGAGAGGCTGTATGTACTGAAAATATGTGTAGTATCCTTCCATTGATTAAAGCATGTCTAGTATACAACAGTGAGAGAATCAAAGTCTTAACCATTCATTTCCATCAATGAAAGTCATATCTAGAAATGGTCTTGCTTCTTCAAAGCTGAATGTTTTCGCCCAGGGTACTCGATTTTCCAAGTTGGCACCCGAACCACGACACTGATATTCCCCGAACAACACAGTACTGCAATAAACCTAAGTTAGGTCCCAATTTCGTTTCCAAATTCGAAAACATGAATACTATGTAGCATTTTGAGAACTTACCTTCTTCTTGATGAGTCTCCCCAGTCACTCCATCCAGTGGGAGCTATAATTCCGTCGAAATCACAGTAAGAATAAACTGCTCTAGAATATTTACCCCAAGCTCTTCCCAAGAGAATGGAGCCTGTTCCATTAACTTTGCAGTTGACAAACGAAAACCCCGAATCTTCATCCGCTGAATTCCTATGATGAGCTGCAATTGCTCCCACACTTCCAGCAGTTGAATGAAGAATACAGTCCTGTTTTCCAAATACCCAACTTCTGCTATTAGAATCAAGAAAATACGTCTTTCTATCTATGACAAACTGAAAGAACTATTCCAATGACCCATTTTTTGTTTATACCTGGTAGAGTGATCTTGCACTGCCGAAAATAAAATCAACTGCTCCTTGAATATAACATTGATAAAAGTAATGTGATCCACTCAAGTCCAACAAAGTATCCTGTGAACCTAAAATGTTAACTCTGAAAAACATAGCTTTATCTCCTGCAACTTTCAACGCCACAGCTTGCATTCCTTGCCCTCCTGGAACTGAAACCACTGTGTTCTGCAAATACACCATAACCTTATCAAGCAATCTGCAATCCAGAAGTATCTAGAGTACAACTCATTTATGAAAGAAATTACCTCAAATGTGATTCCTGTTGCACAAAAGTAATCAGATTGTATATCAACAGTAGCTGTATTGAAAGTTCCAGTTTCATTCCCATTTATATCTCTATCAGAAGCTTTGGTATTCCATGATATTACAGTTTCAGCATTTCTATACGCAATAAACGAAACGTATGGTTTAGTTTTAGGCACTAACACCCTTTCCCTGCAAACAAACCAAAAACCACAAAATGTGAGCAACAACACCTCTGAATAAAGACTTGACCTTGAATGAAGTACAGAAACTTGTTTTCTTGAACATACACAGAGACTAACCTGTAAATTCCTGGAAGAATCCAAATCTTAACTCGTTGATTATTAAAATCTGGAATCAAATCAATCGCACCTTGAACCGTATACGAATCTCCTGATCCATCTTTCGCAACCATGATCACACGACTACTATTATCTCGATCAGTTATTCTCATTCTACCAAAGTAATTCTCAATTCTAATATCTTCCCAAGTAATAAAATTCCCAAATTGCGAAGAAAAACCCAATTGAAAACCGTTCAAAGAAACAAAGAAAAACACCATGAGAAGACTTGAAACTGAGAATGCCATCACCGCCACGACGTTATAATCTGTTTTTCACTCTGTTTTGTTTGCTCTGTTTGGATTGGAGCTAAGGAGGAGATGAGAAAGAAATGAGAAAGTAATAAATGGTGAATGAAGAGGAGCGTATGTTGAGAATGTGAATGTCTGTTGCAGTTCCTTTTGAGGGTTAACTGACGAGAGAGAAAATAAAAACGCATCATATAGAAAGAGAAAGAGTTAGATAGTATGAGGAGGAGAAGTATTAATGGGGAAATTATTGTTATGATTATGTAATTGGGATGTAATGGAGGGAATTGTAAAGGTTAGTCATGAAAAGAGTACTAATTCTAAGAAAATTGATGGAAGAAGGAAAGATTTTGTTTGATTTTGATGATGATGAATGATGAGAGTTTAAAATTGAACGTGGAGAAATTGGTTGTTGATGAGTAGTTATTATCCTCCTTTTTAAGACTCAAATACTCTCTTCTTCAATAGTCATATAGTAGTAGCGGTTATGGTCTCTCGCTTCAGTCTAAGCGTTTTTAGTTTTCCGAAATAACTGCTTACACTGTTCAGAAGTACCTGGTACCGGACACGAAAAGAGTAACCGGAAAGATCCTGACCGTCCAATATTTTCCAAAACTACTCTCTTAAAACCGGCCCCGTCCTTTGATTTGTGCAGCTACAGGCTGCAAGCAAGAGTTGGTACTGCTTCAAATTTAAGAAGAAGGCTATTATTTGGGCGTCATACTCCATTAGAGAGGTTTCACTTGGATATCTGGTGACCAAAAATCTGGTTAAGAGATACTTTTGATTCAATAACAATTTGTCCAAATTACAAAACAATTAAAATTAAAACAAAAACAGAATAAAAACCTAATCTAATCTTCACACTTTCAACCTTTTGACTCCTGCTCTCTTCTTCTTCTCCTCTTTCTCTTCTTCTTCTTCACAGTAAATTTCTATTTTCACATCAATTCATTTCATCGTTTTCGATTAATCGGCGATTTGAAAACCTTAATATCGTTGGATTGAAATCTATATGAAACATGAGGAAGAAGCAAACTGATCCCAGTGATGGTAATCAACATCTCAATCAACCCCAACTTCATCCTCAACTCATTCCACCGATTCAATCAATTGAAGAATCAAGTTTTCAAACTCCTCAACAACAACCCATGGTGTATGTAAGGTAATAATCAAACAAACCCATCTTTTTGTACTCGTTTTTGTGCTTAAATCGAATGAAATCGAAGTAAAATTAGGGTTTGATTTACTTTCTGCTAGTGTTACGTCTGGGTACGGTACTAGATTTTTCAATCATAATTTAGTTTTTGAAGAACTTACGCCTAGGTTTAGTTCAATTCAAGCGTAAACTTTGATTTGCATGTCGTTCACGTCTAGGTTTAGTTGATTTCCATGCGTAATTCCAATTTCACGCCTAGATTTAGTTATTGAATTTTCCCATCGTGAACCTAGGCGTAATTTTAGTTTTACGTTTCGATTGAAATCTAGGCGTAATTCTTCCTGGATGTTTTGAAGAAATTTGAACTTTAGGTTTACGCCTAGTTTCTTTCACACATTTTCCAGGCGTAATTTAGAACGTCTGGGTTTGCTATATGTAGAACCTAGGCGTAATTCTTCCTGGATGTTTTGAAGAATTCAAACTTTGGGTTTACGCCTAGGTTCTTTCACTACACTTCCCAGGCGTAATGTTGGACGTCCAGGTTTTCTATCTGTCGAACCTAGGCGTAATTTATCCTGGATGTTTTGAAGAATTCCAACTTTGGGTTTACGCCTAGGTTCTTGCACAACATTTCCCAGGCGTAAAGATGGACGTCCAGGTTTTCTATATGTCGAGTCTAGGCGTAATTCATCCTGAAAATCTTTTTTTTTTAATAGATTGGCCTGTGTTACTAATTCATCGATACTGATTCTAAAAGATCTATTTCTTGTAACTTGCAGGAATCGTGATAGAGCAAAGCCTAAAAATAATAGAGGAAATAACTTAACACCGAAAGATACTCCTCCACCTCGCCATAAAATTCATTGTGGGGTAGATCATAGAGGTCTCCACGAGGATGCTAAGAAGAAGAAGGATATGATCCAAAGAAGTAGCTCAACATGTCCTGAAATTGAAGATAATTTTTCCAAGATCTAAAAATTGAAGGGGATCAATTTCAACTACCGGTGATATCGGGAGGTACACTCATGATTAGATATACACCAAATCAAGAAGAAGAAGAAGAAGTTGTTGTTCAAGGAAAAGGGAAACAAGTTGTTGTTGCTTCACCTGAAGCTACACCTAAACCTCAAGCGAAGGAAAAAAAAGCCGAGGAAGAAACCTTCACCTAAAGGCAAGCATCCTAAAGGCAAAGACATGTTGTTTCCTAAGAAGAAGAATGGAGCACTTTGGGGTGAGGCGCCCGATAAATATGCGGTCTTATTTGGTTATCCACATTCATGGGCTGCTAAGGTTTGCGAAAGCAGGGTAATAATCTCAAATTTTCTCTTATTTTGCATGATTTTGTTCAACTTTATATATTGTTTATGTGGTATAATTTAGAAATTTAATAAATTTGTTGTTTATATATTCTTTGTAGGATCATGAAATTGCGATAAAGAAACTGAAACATAAAAAGGGTGGTTATTGGCCGTTAGGTGAAGAATGTAAAGAGGTTCGTGATCTTGTATTGGATACAGGGCTAGATAATGGAATTCTCAACCATCAGCATGAGTTTGATTCTATTATTGCATGTGCCTTTAGAGAGCGATATTGGTTAGAAACCGATACTTTTTATCTTCCATTCGGCGAGATGACAATAACGCCGGATGATGTGAAGCAAATCTTGAACTTAAAGATTGAAGGAAAATCTGTTTCTGAAGGTTTTGACAACAATATGAGTTGGGAAGACCTTTATGTCCTTGTTAAAGACACACTTGGATGGGAGCGAGCTGAGACGGAGAAACAGTTTAAGTGGGCTGGTGGAGATAAACCAAATGAAGCAAGAGATGGTCCATCTATACCTGTCAAAAAGATAATGTTGAAGAATCTGAAAGATATGTTTGGAGGAACAAAAAAGGTTGTAGAAGAACGTCATGAGGTGATGGATGAAACAAGAGCTCGTCGTACAACCACCACATACTTATTGCATTCCCTTGGTACCATATTCTTTCCTGATAACTCGGGGAATCGAGTAAATGTCCATTATCTACAATGGTTAAAAGATTTCCAAGAGACCAAAAAGTATGCTTGGGGCACTGCCACCCTCGCTTTTTTACTTGATAGTTTTCGAAAAGCTTCGAGGGTTGGAGCCACCAAACTTGTTGGGAATGTTGATCTTTTTCAGGTAATTTGTCTTTTCTTTTTTTTTTGTTATATATATCTTTTCTGTTTTTGTTTTATATATATATTCTTATTATGTTTATATATAATTTGGTAGGCATGGGTATATGACCACTTTCCGAGCATGAGACATCCTACGACTTGGTTAGATGATGAAATTGGTCGTCCTACAGGAAAAAAGTTTGTATTCACTGGTACCCAAATAAAGCACAAAGAAGAGAAGATATCTTCTTTAAGGTTGGAAATGGATGCTCTCACCGTTGAAGATGTGGTATTTGATCCTTACATAGATTTAAGGAAAGATAAGTTTGGAGAAGAGATTGATCATCGTGTTTTTTCAAGTTTGGAATCCTACAATGGGCCTTTGTTTCATCCTCATGGTTACGTAATGGCCAATCCGCGTCGAGTTTTCCGCCAATATGGTTATGTGCAAGAAAAAGTCACTGAAGAATCGTTCAAATTATTGGCTAATACTTCTTCCGCAAAAGGTGACCATGTCGTGCTCAACTACAGCCCAGAGCCAACTATTGATATTTGGAACGACCGCAGTAATGCACGATACCAAATCCATATGAAGAAGCTCATTCCTGCTCTAGGCACAAAGGAAGCCGAAGAAGGTTATTTGGAATGGTATTACCATTTTGGTCATCCTCATGTGATCAGTTATGATCCGGAAGCGGCGATATATATCCAAAAGGCTATAGAAAAGAAGATGTGTGAAGCCGAGAAGAAAAGTGTGCTTGATATGGATTGGAAGGAGCTATATTTCAAGACGGTAAGTAAAGTTGTTATTTTTCATGATGCCATTTCACATTTCTACTAATATGTTTTAAATAACGCTATATTTGTTTGTACTAATATGTTTCATTTTGATATGTAAAATAGAAAAAGAAATGCCTTCACTTGGCACAAACATTGACTCAATGCGTCAAAAAAGGTGAGGGCCTCACAAGTGCACAAGTAAAGGTTTTCTAACAAAAAGTCAAAGACTTTCCGGATCCAAACAAGGATTACAAGAACTTAGAAAGGGGCACGAAGAGGCGTAGAGATGTGGGTACTAGTCAACGTCAGCCATTACCTAGTAGTTCTGAATCCAATGAAGAGGATATGTATGCTCATGGTCGGGGTCGGGGTCATGGTGGTCGTGACGGTCCTCGTACTCGAGGTGGTAACAAAAGCAACAAAAGAGGTCGTGGTCGTACTCGTAATGAGTAGACATTGTCCTTAAAATCTATCAATATCATAATTGTAGAAGACTATTTTGTTTCTTTTGATTGTTTCTTTGGTTGTTATGAACAAGTTTTCTTTGGTGTGGAAGACTATTTAGTTTCCTTTGCTTGTTTCTTTGGTTGTTATGTACAAGTTTCCATTAGACTGCAATTGCCCTTTGGTTTGTATTAGCTAGAATGAACTCTATTTACGTGTCTTTATGTTTGAGTGAATGCACAAATTAGGTGTTCATTTACGTCCAGGTTTGGGTTAGGCACAACCCAGACGTAATACTGAACAAAATAAGTTTTAGGAGTTTTGCAGGCTTACGTCTAGGTTTGGGGTTCGGAAAACCCAGACGTAAGACTGACAGAAAGTGTTTCTCAGAGTTACGTCCTGGTTTTCTTTCACTAAAACCTGGACGTAACCTTGATAGTAGCATTCTTTGCTTGGTTCCTATGATTACGTCTAGGTTCGTGTTCTCTAAAACCTAGAAGTAAGTCGTTTTTAAAGTGAATTTGTTGTTTTTTTGTCCCTTTTTGGTTTGAAAATAGAGCCATTGGGAACTTGTACTACCTGATTTTTGAAAATAGAGCCGTTGGGAACTTGTACTACCTGAATTTTGAAAATAGAGCCGTTACACATCTTGGTCTTCTTTATATATAAGTTGAACATACATGCCCAACCATCTTATTTTTTCTTATCTAGACACTCCATCTTTAACATCAACCATCTCCACCTAAACTCTTACTCTATTATAGAAAGAAATATACTAGATTATGGCTGAACCTGGTTTTAATTTGGATGAAGATTTGTGTATTTTCCGCAACTATGTACTATGCTATCCAAAAAGAGGAGAAGAACAACGTCAAGGTGGTTTTGTGAGTACAAGTCATTGGAGAACCATTTACGAAAACTTTTGCTCTGAAACCGGTAACCCTTATAACCGTGATGGAATTAAGTTGTATTGTCGTTACAGAACGATAAGGGATCAAGTTAAAGAATTTATGGAATTAGTTCGTATTATTGATCAAATACGACTTAGAGGTGAAACTAATGAACAAGTTTTAGAGTGTGCTATTAAGGAATGAAGAAGGTGAAAAAGGTCAAATTTCCAATACTTACCTCATTTTAACATCCTAAAGGACTTTTATCGCACTCGTAGACCCGAATATTAGTCCTTTTGTAATGAAATTTCTATGTAATGTCATGTGGTTTAATAGGTTGTAATTTCTATATAATGTCATGTGGTTTGATGGGTTGTAATATGGGGTTAGTAATGAAACAAGAAAAAAAAAATCGACAAAATACTTAAGAGAATATCTTCAAAATACATATAATATTGTCACATCTAGACAAAATACCAAAATACGTATGACTCAATTATCACTTCTAGACAAAATCTTTTATTCCTAGTGAGCTATTCAAAATATTTTCACCACCCTTCACGAACTTTTAGTCATCCTCATAATCGTTCATCAATGCAAATGAGACATTACTCCTTGACATTTGTAATGCCTTCCAAAATTCAATACTCTCCTCGAATCTAATACACCAAGACTTGGACCATTCGTTACAATCGAATAATGGAGGTAATGGGCATCCTTCACTCATTTGGAGTCCGGTAAAATGGTTTCCGCATACGTAACCCATCACCACTCTTCTTGTTTTATCCGATTTTTCGTCACATGGTATCCTTGTCGGTGCAAATGTGAAATTCAATGCATTTGAGATATAATGGACAACGCAATTGAACGCATTGGCGAGTAGTTGGCCGTTTATTGGCATGGACATCCAATACTCACTTGTCAAAAATTTATTGCCGAGTAACCGCTTTTCCCATGCGACAAATCTTTCGTTTAACACCGTCCCGGACTCGTCTTTTTCAAATTTCATCATTGGTATGTAATAATCTCGGTGGGCACGTAGTTCCAGTAAACATTTTTGCCTTACATAGTCAACTTGTGAGCAATCCCAATCTTTCGCATCTTCAAAGGGTCCAAGTTGATCAACGAAGACGTGGTAACCACAATTCCCATCTCCATCTACCTCATCTGTGGCCTTAATATAGTCACAAACAAAGTCCGGGAAAAAAGGAAGGTAATTTTCATATATGATATATAAATTCCGGAAATATCGACCTTGTTCATCTTTAGGGGGTGGTTTGTAAGTTGCGTTTGGAATACGAAACCGTACCGTTCCTTTCACTTGAAGGAAATATTCCAACAATCGGACTTTTTCCTATATTTCTTGCTAATTGTTTAACGCCGACTTTACCGCCAAGTTTTTTTCTTGTGCTTCCTTGGGAGGGAACTTCACAACCTTTTCCTTTAACGCCGGCTTTACAGCCAACCTTTGCTCCGCATTCTTTGGAACCTTTTCCTTTAACAACTTCGCTTTTTGCTAGTTGTTTGGAACGAAAGACCGGACCTTTTCCTTTAAAATCAACTTTGCTTGTTGAACTTTCTTGAGAGGGAGGCTCAGGATCTTTTTCTTGTACGTTACGATGACTTGGTTCTCCTTTTTCCATTTGACATCTTCTTCGTTTGTTTCTACCTTGAACATCCTCTTCCATCTCATCCTCCGCTTCATAGGCTTTTCGCAACAACTCATAACCCGAAGGATCTCTTTTCTTTGATTCTTACAACAATTCCCTTGCCGTTTTCCTTACTAAGAAGGCTTCCCCTTTCTCTTCCTCTTAGGAGGTTCCTTCATATTGTTCCTAGTTTGTGGGTATACGAAGTTACTCAAGTTACTCAACCATATTTTCCTTTGCCCCCATGTTAATGTATCATATTTCGCGGCTAGCGCTTTTCCGATGTTGGTATCGGCAAATGTTCCTCCAAAATCTTGATCAACTATTGTTTCATGGAATGATAATTATTGCCAAAAGGGATCAACATCTTGTATCAGAATAACTTTGTCATTGTAATTGGCTATGACATGCCGACATGGGAGGCCCAAACTTGTCATGTTAGGACAAACACACTCTCTTCCGTCATAGTTACCCGCCTCAAATTGTATCACTTCTTTCCTGATCAAATCAATTGCACGATGCGACACTTTATGATTAATTCCATGAAGCCAATCATTGTCTTTCCATTTAGTGTGTCTACTAGATCGGTTTTTTTTCAAAATACTCCCTAACTCTATCGAGATCACGGAGGAAATAGGTGTGCATGGCTTGGAATACCGTAACAAATCCACCATCACCACTATGAAGCTTCTTCTTCAACCAGTTGTGATACGATTCCACCGTACTTGTAGCTTGGTTGCCGAAGTGTCTATATTGGTTTGTGAATGCGGCTATGAAATTCTCTTTGTGCGGATCCAACCAATTGTCCACCAAGTATTTCACCATAGTTGGATAACTTCTCAAACTAGCCAATACCATACGAGATCGTTGTTCATGGTCTTCCACGGTGAGAGAATATGCCATGGCTTCCCAATCCTTTTGGAAACTAGCCCATCTTAGTTCCGCCAACCCGTCATCCTTCTTAAATTTCTCTTTGGATTCCTTTTGTTGATCAACCGGTAGTTTATTTATTCTTTCCATTTGACTTTTCTTTGTTGGACGAATGATGGTCTTACATTTAGTCTCAATGTTATTCCATAGGTGGAACGTGCAAACAAGGTGATGAGCATCCGGGAAAACCCTCTCTATTGCATTCAACAATGCTTGTTCCTTGTCGGTGACAATCACCTTTGGAGTATATCCCTCCACGTAGAATAACTTCACTTGTTGTAGTGCCCACATATAACTCTCTTCAAGCAAATTTTCCAAGAAGCAAAACGCGACACTAAACGGAGAGTTGGTGAAAGTTTGTCCAACAATATTCAACACCGGCATCTCATACTTGTTGGTATTGTACGTGCAATCCATTAAAAGTACTTGATTGGAGCACCGCGCCAATTTTATAAACTCGGGATGAGCCAATATGAGATTCTTTATTTATTCATTCTCATCTTCATTATGGAAAACCGAGTAATTATATTTCTCCCCCGAATGCCTTAATTGTTGCATTTGATTTCTATTTTCCCATTGTTGATTTTTCAATTTTGTTTTGGCGTTGTAGATGGTTGGCAAAGTAGAAATATTCTTTGGGTTGACGAGCTTTATATGACCAAGTATATCAAGAGGTTTCATACGGTTTTCCGTCATGGAACTTACAATGAGTTTTTCTTCATCATTAAACCGCGCCACATAAGGATGGGATAGCAAAGTATCCGGTATGGGATGGTTATGACGACCGCATACAACTTTCTCCAAATACTAATACCACTCCTCACTTTTCTTGTTGTGCTTGAATTGAAGCTTGAACGGGCATTTAGTCTTCTTAGTGAAATTAGTATTATTCCTATTCGTCTTTGGTTCATATACGGTACCCTTTTTCACATGACTTTTACTTTCTCCACTACACTGGCAAACCATTTGAAAGTGGCGGTCATTTGTTGATCCATTACAAACTGTAACACACATAATTAACTTGCCACGTTCTCTAGCCCATTTCTTTGCATCTTCTTTATCTTTCCATCTCTACATGTTCCAAAAACTCAAAGTTAGTAAAGAAAACAAAAACATAGTGAATGAGCAACATATCTTTCCATTAGTTTCAAAAAAGAAAAAAAACATTTACCAAGTCATTCAAATAGTGATGGGATGAATCTTCGGTTAGAATTTCGTTTGCATTAGGTTGAGAAGGCATTGGGCTAGGTGGAAGCAAAATCAGTCAACCAAAATATCACAATATTAGTCAAAAAAAAGAAAGAAAACTAGAATTACGTCCAGGTTATAAGGTACACGGACCCAGACGTTTTAGGCATAGGAAAGGTTGCGGTTAAAAAATTCAACCTCTAACCTAGACGTTTTCAATTACGGTTAGGAACGATGCAAATATAACCTAGACGTTTTCACTTACGTTTGGAAATCCAAAATCCTAACCAAGACGTAAAACAAGTAATAAATACCCATGCAAAAACTACTTACGTTTGGGTTTTGGATGAATTTAACCTAGGCGTAATTCTCAAGTTTTGTCCTATTGGAAACCAGTTATGTTTGGAATTCTTCTAAAGCTAGGCGTAAACAAAACTTACGGTTGGAAACGAAGCAAAACCCTCTTCCAAACCCAGACGTAAAACTTAATTACGGTTGGAACGAAGCCCAACCCAACCGTAATTTGCCATGAAAGTCTAAAAATATCAAATTTATTATCGTTCTTAAGCTAGTTTTCAACGAAATTGAACCCATGGGAGATAGTTTAGAGGTGTACCTGTTGATTTTCAACCATTGGTTCTTCACTTTGTTGATTTATTTGTTCAATTGGTGGAGATTGATCATCACTTTGTGTTAAACCCTCTCTACCATCTAACAAATCATCAATCTCTTGGTCTCCAACATGAGGAATGTAAAACTTGTTTTCTCTATCATACAAAGATTCACCCACCTCGAATTTGTAACTTGTTTCAGCCATTTTTGTTGAGTGAATCAAACAATTTAGGTTTTGAAAAAAATCTCCAATTTTTTCTTTTTCCTCTTCTCTCTAGTTTTTTTCCCACATAAACTTCATCCAAGAATTTACAAATCTATATCAAAATTCATCTTCTTAATTTAATTAGATAATAATTAAATTAATTAAAATTAACTAAATAAATAAGGATTGTTTGGTCATTACACAATTATTTGAGATAAGGGGTTTTTGAAATTACTTACGGGTGATCCGTTTTTGTCCTATTAGGTGACGCCCCTCTAATGGAATGTGACGCCCCAACAATAGCCTTCTTTAAGAAGGAAGGCGTGTAATTAAACCGATTTTCGGCATTGCCCGCCTAGCTCATTTAATCAACAAAGTCATCCATTCTGAATAAATAAATTGAAAGATAATTTCATAATACTTCTTCGTTGATGAGGACAGTCTAAGGATTGTGATAACGCTCACCTTGATGAACGTTTGAAAAGCTTATGATTATTTGGAAAGATGACAGGACGGTGGAGTGATTTATGGTACAATGAGCTACAAATTGTACCATGATGTGAGGCCTATTTGGTTGTGAATGAACTGAGTAATCCAATAACTATAATGATGAGATGACAAGACTTCATATATGTTGTGGTTCCTTTGTGATGACCAAGATACTATGTAAATCATCGGTTCTGTGTGCACATATTTCATCATCAAACACGTGTATATAGGAACATACGTGGAGAGCATGATGACATGTGCCCACAGCTAAGATGCCCATCCCGCCAACGTAGGATCTTTGCCCAAACAAATCTAAGGGTAGAAGTTAAAAAGACGTACCGGTAACACGATGTATTGCGGAGCACCAGATAACTCCCGAAGAGTTACTTTATCTCATCCCCAAAAGAAGCCAAGATCAACGATGGAGAGAAAATGAACTGACATGGATGTGACAGGGGCAGAAGACACTTGCCTGACACGAGCAGGCACCTCAACTACCCGCATTAAACACTCTGAGCAACATACGTGTCGATCAACCCGTGGAACGAACGAAGACGACTCTGCGTGAAACGAAGACCCCCGCGTGATGGACACAAAACACAAGAAGATAAGGTTCCAACGGTCCTCAGAGGTGGGTCCCACACTCTAACCCTATAAATACCCCCTCTCCACCAAGAGTAAGGGGATCGGAAAAATCAGGAGGAAAAGAAGAGAGAAATATTGTGAGTGTAAGTTAGTCCTTTACAATATACAGACCTATGTAAACCCCAAAGTCACTCGAATATCTTTGTAACCATCAAGTACATAGTGAAACAACAACCCCGTGGATGTATGCCTTAGTGCTGAACCACGTAAATCCCAGTCTTATTTACACTTCAGCACTTTATTTTTGCCTAAAGCTCCATGAGTTTTACTTTTATGCTTCGTTTTCTTTATCTTCCCCTGCGTAAACGCCACTCGCGATGTTCTTAGATGAGGCTATGATAAACCCGAAGGTTTTTTGAGCCAAGGAATCAATGCCATTGTATTATCAGCACGAGTCGGTACCTAGAGTGTGAATATTGTTTATGAACATATAGATGCCTTCGTGATTTATGTGTTCACAATTTGGCGCTAGAAACAGGGACTTCGTCCCGGTAAAAGATTTATCTTATCCTGTGATTTCATATTAAATTAGCATATGATTGCTCTATTTCATCAGCTCTAGCAGTATTTACCTTTTGTTAACTTTACTATATTCAAAAACGCACCCGTTATCTTCGATGGTCCTGGCAGTATCTGTCGAAGCAATTTAAACTGGTTAACAGATTTATCGCTTAGATCCTTGGATTTACATTTTTTAGATCTCTTACGGACCTGACTTTCCAGTGGGTCGCTTTCAAAAAAAAATCAAAAAGATCTACGTGCATTTTTAAGGGGATCCTTTCACGTTCCCGCGTACCTTCAATGAACCCGCATTTTTAAAAGTTCTCTGTGGCCCTCGGGCAGTTTTTCCCGGTCTTGAAGTAAGGAATTTTGTAAACTAACCCGATCCGCACGGACATTTCTGTTTCTCGCTGTTTGAAATTCCCTTGTGCAGAAGGAAAACGAAAGCGACAAAAGGACCCACGATGGAAAAGATGCAGGAAGCAGGAAAATCCAAAGTCACGTCAAAGGAAGCACCAAGGACGACCCCGATCATCACCCGGAGCAAGCAGAAAGGAGACAAAGCCAAAATGACCAGTCAAAGGCAGGACACTGCGGAAATCACTTCGCCTATGAACGCTAACTCCGTCGCAGCCGAGACCCTCAGAGCAGCGGCAACAAAGTATAGTACAACAGCGGCTCCCCCAAAGGCTGCGGAAGCCAGCAAAACTTTTGCTACGAATCAATTTCACCAACCAAAAGAAAGGGTGGATGAATCCAGAACACACCAACCCGCGCACCCGCCGACCTTCGGAATGCCATCAACAAACGATCATAATCAAACTGTGCCGGCGGCTCTAACGCCGCAGATGGGCACTTCGCCCGATCTGGAAATGCCAACAATCGAAGCTGAACCTCCCCCACCTTTAGTGCAAACCATCGAAGAAGGCGGCACCATTGTCGTAGTAGCACGAGCTGGGACTCCCAATCAGGGGTCGAACCAATCACATCGATTGATGGCCGAGCTTGAGGAATTTAAGAAGAGCCAGAAAATTTACGCAGATGTTGTAGCTCTGTTGGCCAGAGAAAACCAGGATTTAAAAGACCAGATTGCCTTAAGCACAAAGACAAGCCAACAACTCGATGAAGCAAGTTCAAAGGCACCAGAACCAAACCGAGACCGAAGAGTCATCGTAGCAGCAAATGGAAAAGCGGCAAGGGGTAGTAGCGCATCCGACCCGGATTATAACGACGGAGAGTCAAGCTATCACGAGCAGAAGAGCGTAGGGCACCACCGCGCGATGGAAGAGCTGCGTGATGAAATGATGGCAGAGATCAGGCAGTTAAAAAGTAGACAAGGAGGGGGAAGGTTAGAAGAGGTCATGAGAGAGGCTAACTCCACGCCCTTAAATCATCACCTGGCCAGCACCCCTATTCCACTCAAGTGCCCTGTCCCGACATTTGAATGCTATGACGGATCCAGTGATCCAGCTGCACACATTCGGTATTATAACCGTGTCTTGGCTAGATAGAGTCAAAACGACGCAGTACTCTGTAGATACTTCCCATCGAGCCTGAAGGGATCGGCATTGTCTTGGTTTGATAATCTTCCGCCAGACTCCATCCACTCCTACGACCAACTCGCAGAAAAGTTCTTAAGAACTTACATGTACAACAAGGCTGTTAATACTGGAATGGATAAGCTCTTTTCGCTAGCAATCGGTTATAAGGAAACCACGAGGGAATACACTAACAGATGGCACAAGGTCTGCCAATCCATAGGGAGTGTGGACCCGGTGGTAAGTATCAACTGCTACAAGTGGGGATTAGACCGAATGAGTCCACTATTCGTTCAGATTCATGGAAGCGTACCTAAAACAGAGGGAGATCTTCGAATAATTATTGAAAAGCACGCTCGTATTGAAGAAATCCAGCGTGAAAACCCTAGGGCATACACGCAGAAGTCTCACCGTACCAATTCAGCAGAACAAACCAATGGGGCCAAAAGGAATTGTTCAGCGGAGCGGCCTCACGAAGACAGGAAGGAACGAAGGGACGAATGACGAACAGGCGATCGAAAATTCGAAGATCAAGTTTATACGAAGCTCAATGATAGCTATGCTCAGATCCTGAGAGAGATCAAAGGAAGGGAAAACCTGGAGTGGCCATGGTCTAAGGGAAAGCAGCCCTCGCGAACCGAGAAGTCTAAAGATTATTGTGAATATCACTGCTTCAACGGACACCAGACCGAAAAATGTAAAAACCTCAAAATAATGATCCAAAAATTAATCGATGCTGGCGAGCTCAAACATTACATACGAAAGGATGTCGCCGAGGATAGATCCAAACGAACCAAGCCAGTCCAGCTTCCAGAAGGGAACCGCACAATCAACACCATTTCGTGTTCTGAAGCCACAGGGCCCTCACTTACAGCACAGATAGGAAAGAGGTTACGGAAGCAGTTCGAAGACCGCTGCGAATTGTATAAGATCGATGGGATAGAGGTGGACGAGCACGAAGAGTGGATGGACTCGCCTATTATTTTCGATGCTGAGGATATCGAAGAGGACATGGAAGACCATAACGACCCCCTGGTCCTCACACTACCAATGGCTGGATGTAACCTCAAAAAGATCCTCATAGACGGGGAAAGCTCAGTAAACGTTCTATTCTACGACGCATTCAAACGAATGAAACTCCATGAAGAACAGCTGATGACCTCTTATTACACCATATACGGATTCAATGGTTCACCCACGAAGCCATTAGGAGACATCGTGTTGCAAGTTAACGCCGGACCCATGAAGGTAGAGACACGATTCAGCGTGGTTGACGCCCCATCCCCCTACAACGCCATTATTGGACGAAAGTGGTTACATAAACTCAAGGGAGTGGCGGCAACGTACTACCAATATCTCAGATTCCCTACACCTGAGGGAGTAATGGAAATCAAGGGAGATCGGGTCTCTGCAAGGGAGTGTCAGGCCACTCAGGATCGCATCAACAACGAACAAGAAGAGCAGCGAAAAACCCGAAGAATTAAGAATAAAGAAACCGCGAAAGAGAAGGCCATAGACCTGTTCCTCAAGGAAACTACAGGAAGGGGTTTGACCAAAGATGATAATGTCCTAAACACAGAGACAAGTACTTCAGCAGCCAACGAATGACAGAAACATACTAAATAGCAATCAAAGAACGTCCCAGTTCTCGGGGATCCGAAGCCGGTGTTCACGCCAGTAGAGCCCGTAAAAGAAATCAACATAGGAACGGAAGAAAACCCGAAGATAATCAAAGTAGGGACCATAATGGACGAAAAAAGAGAAGATTCTCTAACCAAATTACTTAAAGAATACGCGGATGTATTCGCCTGGAAATTAGGAGATATGCCTGGGATTGACCCAAAAGTAATCCAACACGAGATGCGCATCAAACCAGGCACACCACCTTTCAGGCAAAAAATAAGAAAAGTTGCACCGGAGTATTATAAGGCCGTGGAAAAAGAACTTCGGAAACTACTAGACGCAGGTTTCATCAAGGAAGTCAAGTACCCTACGTGGATCTCCAATATGGTCGTCGTTCCTAAGAAAAATGGAGGGGTTAGGATATGCATCGATTTTACTAACCTCAACAAGGCATGTCCAAAGGACAGCTATCCCCTGCCAAGCATAGATCAGCTGGTAGAGGCGGTAGAAGGATATGAAGAGATGTCATTCATGGATTGACATTCTGGCTACAACCAAGTAACCCTGGCAGAAGAAGATCAGCCACACACAACGTTTTACACCCCACATGGCCTTTATTGCTACACTAGAATGCCCTTCGGACTTCGCAACGCAGGGGCAACATACCAAAGAATGGTCGATGCTATCTTCAGGCCATGGATTGGTAGTACCTTAGAAGTTTACGTTGACGATATGCTCGTCAAAAGCAAGCTGCGCAAAGATCACCACCAGGATCTGAGAGATATCTTCGAAGCAATGAGAAAACATCACATGAAAGTAAATCCAGAGAAATGTACTTTTGGCGTCACCTCGGGTATCTGGCAAAAAAAAGGGGCATCGAGGTAGACCCAGTAAAGATTCAGGACATAGTAGAAATGCCGTCCCCGAAGAATTTAAAAGAAGTGCAGAAACTCAATGGGTCCATCGCAGCCTTGGGCAGATTTATTGCCCGATCCTCGGACAAATGCAAACATTTCTTCAACATTCTCAAAAAAGGGAGCAAGTTTGAATGGACCGCAGAATGCGAAGAAGCCTTCCAAAAAATCAAAGAACACCTAGCTTCAATTCCGATCTTGCAGAAACCGGATCCTGATGAGGTTTTAGCATTGTACATAGCAGCAACAGAAGACGCAGTCAGCGCAGTGTTGGTCAAAACCAATACGAAGATAGAACAACCTATCTATTACGTCAGTAAGACCCTCAATTCTGCGGAAAGGAACTACAAAAAGATCGAACAGCTTATCCTAGCATTGGTTTGGGCTACTCAAAAGCTGAGAACCTACTTCCTAACTCACTTCATCTGCGTCCCATGCAAAGCACCACTGGAAGCAGTCCTCAAAAGCGCGGGAAAAGTGGGCAGAATAGCCAAGTGGAACACCCACCTGGACCAATTCAACATCATTCATGAAATTCAACATTCTCGAAAATCCCAAGTTTTGGCGGATTTCTTAGCATACCTCCCCCTGGACAACGACGAAGAGATTAAGGGAATACCAGAAGCCGAAGAAGAAAGCAAAGATCCAATGGATATCCTCGAACCCGCGAGTCAAAGACAATGGGAAGTCTTCGTCGACGGTTCCAAAAATAAGGAAGGAGCAGGAATAGGCATTGTCATTACCACCCCAACCGGAGAAAGGATTGTACAGGCACTCAGGTTATAATTCAAAGAGCATACCAACAACATCGTTGAATACGAGGCAGACGTACATGCCCTCTGTGTAATAATAGAAATGGGGGTAACCGATGTAAGACTGACAAGTGATTCGCAGCTTGTCATACGGAAAATAGAGCTCGAGTACAATGTGTACGATGACACCCTCTCAGCTTACATGGCCTTGGTCCAAACATTGGCGTCACAAATTCCGAACATCAAATTCCGGAACTTATGCAGAAAGGATCTCAGGCATGCGGATGCCCTAGCATATATATCATCCATGCTGAAGGATAAAAGCGTCGAAGCTATTAAAATAACAAGGGTATACGAGCCTTCGATTGCATCTCAATTCTCCTTCGCTACCAATCAAGAGACAGTGGAAGAAAATATCGAAGACCAAATAGGAGAAGACATCCATAACGATTTTGACGAAGAAGACATCCTGTCAAGAGAAAATCAAGACGAAGACTTCAACAACGAAGATGATTGGAGAACGGTGATCCATGCGTTTCTCGATAAGGGAAGCTTACCCGCGGATCATAAACAAGCTAGGAAAATAATCTCCAAAGTAGGAAGATATGATCTCCGGGATGGGGTCCTATACAAGAAATCCTTCCTCGGGCCATTACTACGCTGCTTATCCCGAAGAGAGGTGCACCGAATTCTAAACGACATCCATTATGGTGACGCAGGGAATCATAGCGGCATGAGGTCACTAGCCGACAAAGCAAAAACGCAAGGATATTACTGGCCCACAATGATACAGGATGCCGCAAGGATGTCCCGACGGTGTGAAGAATGTCAGCGCTTCGCCAAAAAGATACACGCGCCGGCAACACTGTTAAATTCTGTAGATAGCCCGTGGCCATTTGCGAAATGGGGCATAGATATCGTCGGGCCTTTCGTCGAAGGGTCAAGGAAAAAAAGATTTTTGATAGTAGCCACTGACTACTTCAGTAAATGGGTGGAATCCAAAGACTTAGCCAGGATCAGAGACGTGGACGTGTTTACTTTCATATTCCAAAATATTATTTGCAGATTCGGCATACCAGCGGAAATCGTGTCCGATAATGATAAACAATTACAGGGGGAAAACATAGACATGCTCTTTGACACTTTCAAAATAAGTAAAAACAAGTCCACCCCCATATACCCTCAAAGCAACGGACAAGCGGAAGCTACCAACAAGACCCTCGCCCTTATCCTCAAAAAACAATTAGACGAACATAAGGGGCGATGGTGTGAACAGTTGCATAATGTGTTATGGGCATACAAAACAACAAGAAGATCTGCCACCGGGGAATCCCCGTTTCTCCTCACTTATGGAGCTGAAGCAGTCATCCCGACAGAGATCCTCATGCCAACCACAAAGACCGAAGCATGGGAGAAAAATCTCACAACAGACATGATGTTAGAGAGATTGGACGACCTAAAAGAAAGAAGGGAAGCAGCATTGCAGAAGATGGAAAATTATCAACGAAGACTAGCAAGGGAGTACAACAAAAAGGTCAAGCTTCGGAATTTTGTAGAGGGACAATATGTGTTAAGAACTATCCCACAGTATCAACGAGAAAAGAGATGGGGAAAGTTAGCACCTACGTGGGGAGGACCCTTTGTAATACACGACATTGCGGGAAGCGGTTCCTATTACCTTCGCAATCTGAAAGGCGAGGTCCTCCGACATCCTTGGAATGCTAAGTGGCTTAAACCATATTACCCATAGGAGCAACACAGCTTTGCATCTGCGTGAAGAGTACCAGAAGAAGAAGGCAGTGTGACCGCTCTACATGTTTCTATCTCTGGACGAGGAATTGCAGGCCTCAACCTATCAATCAAACAAGCTTTCCTAAATTCAAGAAATCAACTTATCAACAATATTGGGCAAAGTAGTTAATCTACAATCTCTCAGGGCTCCCCCAACAGTGTCGATAAGTGTAAGACCAGGGGGAAGGCACCCAGCAGAAAGAGATACCCAACCAATCTTAAGGCAACGGGTCGACGAAATGGGTGTATGTAAATTTTTTAACCCCATATCCTAGAACGTTGCCTCGGCCCCCACCGTCTGGGAATCCTCTGGCAAACGGTTCGCCAGCGGGGTGACAGGTCTCAAGCCGATCACGAAGGTACCTCCCTTCGGTATCGCACCCAAACACTTAAAAAAAACTCTTTTGTTTTTAGCGTCTTTCATCACAATGCCTAAAATAAACAACAAACTGATATTGCAGGTATATCAAAAAAATGATCCATTTCATAAAGGTTGGTTACAAAAAGCGGCAAGGCCATGGATTGTAAAATTATACATCAAAAATTTACAAGGAATATACATCAAAAATATTATTTTTACAAAATACTAGCAAAATCTAACGGAAGGATAATGATGTCGCGGTCTCTACTTAGATGATGCCTCCCCATCAGCAGGGTTGTTTCAAAGAGTTGAAGGGACGCTCCCACCAGATGAGGGTCCCGAGGATCCATGCAAGGAAGCAGGCACTGGACGACGCGGATAGCTCTTCACAAGGCCATGCTCGGTCTTAAGGCCAAGCTCAATCTTCTCCAGCATCTTGTTTGTCTCCTCAGCCAATTGACACCGAGCCTTATGCATAATAACTGTCGTCCGCTGTTGGGCTTGGGATAACAAAGAAGATAGACGATTCACTTCTTTAGAAGCTGCACCAACGGCCTCTTCGCGGGACGCCGCCAAACTCTTAAAATCATTAGTCTGTTCTTCCTGCTGCGCTAAGGAAGATTGAGCCTTTTCAAATTTTTCATTTGCAACGCGGAGTTGTCCCTCGAGCTCTGAAAAAGACAACACAAGGGAGTTAGCACAGAAAAGACACAATCACACTCGATGAAATAGAGTTATACCTTCGACACAAGACGAAGCCTCTTCATACTCATTAACAACCGCATCTCGTGCTTCATCAAGATGGTCATATTCCGCGGATAATTTCTTATAATCTAGTTGAAGGTTAGTGAGAGTAAATTGACTGGCATCTAGTTCTGCCTGCTTCATCGAATCCATGTGACGAAGATGGTTGACCTCATTGTTTATCTCTGATACCCCTTTGCCAAGTCTGAACTAGATGGTTGACCTCATCTAGTTCTACCTGAACTAGATGGTTGACCTCATCTAGTTCTACCTGCTTCATCGAATCCAGACGCGCTATTTCAGCGCGAGACGCAGCAAGGGCCTTTCTTAGAGCCCAAACTTCGGCTCGGGCATCGTCCCGTTCTCTAGTAAGACACATCATGCTCTCATTAACTCCCGGAAAAGGAAGGGAGCGAGCCTTTCGTAATTCCTCTTCCAGAAGATGTATCCTAGACTCCAACAATGAAGTTCGCTCACGGGATTCCCGCAGATTCTCCCTTGTCCACAGCAACGTACCATTGAACAAAGTACGGTCATGGTTATACAGATTCTGCATATCAACCATTTGAACATGCCTTTCGCGCCATACCTCAGCCCCCGCGTCCCACTTTTTGGCTTCACTCTTAATTTTCTCGACCAGCTCTTTGATACGAGATTTTTGCCGTGCCCTTTCGTTTCGAAGCCATGTCAACTCGGGGACGCCACCCACTGGAGATAGGGTGGGGAGACTCAGACAGAACAACTAAGGAATATAGAGGAATTACGACGCACTGTGAGGGTAAAAGAGGAAAAAGAATCAAACCTGTGAAAGCAGAAACTTGGCCGCGAGTTTGCTCTAACTCAGCACGAACGACAGCAAGCTCTGAACGAAGCCCAGCCTCCGCTTCACCCAGCCTTTCTTTCTCTTTAAGGCTTCTCTTCAGTTCTTCTATTTCTACCTCGGCCGCAGATAATTCCTTTTCTCTGTGACGAAGCTTAGCCTCCAGCTTCAAAGATTTCGCCTTAAAGAATTGATACAGCACATGGTTACAATGCTCACTCCTCATCATCTACACATCAAAACGGCAAACATTATTACACTGAAGGATTCAATCGTCACGAAGAGATAGGTACGAAGACTTACCTCCAAGACACGCTGCTGAGGAAAACTATATTGGTAACCGTCGGCTATGGACATCATATCCTCGACAGAAGTAGGAGGCTCCGGTACAAGGGTAGCTTCGGGAACACTCAAACTTTTCCCCCACATCTCAGATACCCGCGCCTTGGAAGATAGTTCCATCATCCGACGGGTATAAGCATCGGAATCCTTTTCACCAGCAACCACCGGGGCAGGATGAGGGACAAACAGCAAACCCTTTTTCTTAAGCCAATCCATTATGGCGTCCTCACCCTCAAATGTCAGCGAATGAGGGTAATCCTCAGAAGGCGAATCAACCACGGACTTCCCCTTTGCTGATATTGCCTCATCAACACAAGTTTCGGCATCAACACGCACATCGTGATCACCCGCGCCTCCGTCCTGAACAGCAGCGTCTTCCTTACCAGACCCCCCGAGCACATCCCAATCATCATTGGGGGAAAGTAGAGAGAAGTCTTCAGGAAAATCAAAAGCATCGTCAAGGAGATCCCCTGCGGAATAAACCCGGTCAAACGAGAACTCTTGAGACATGGTGGGGAGAGTTCCCGCAGCATCACCAGCAGGGAGTGACATATCAGCGAGAACACTGCCATCAGCTACCGCGGCATTATTTCCTCCATCCCCTTCAAAACCAGCACCAATATTCTCAACATTAGGGGGGGAAGTATCAGTACGTTCTTCCCCATCAGAAATCTCATCCTCGGCAAACTCTTCGTTTACCGGACTGGTAACTTCTTCATGAACCTCAGCCTCACCCATCACAATGGTAGAAGACTGCTTCGGCCCAATATTTTTCTTCTTTGAAACCTGCAAACCAACACATGTTCCACAGAGTTACTTTCCGAACAGTTACTTTCCACAGAGTTACTTTTCTAACAAGCGCGGCCAGAAACTGAAATATTAGCAGTAGTGGCACTCTTCGGTGGAAGTATAGCACCAGAACCTTCCTCCTCGTCTCCTTCAACGATGTCGAGGGCATAAGGAAAGTTCATACCTGCGAAGTTTAAACGCCAGGGACAGAAATCTCCATAACGAGCCGGAGGAGATTCACGTGGCCTGCTACTCCCAGAAGGACGCCAACCGCATGGAACGGGAATCCAACCGTACTCCCAAGGACCAATAACTTCGATCACAGTAGCGTGCCACTTGTAGTCATGGTCACGCTTGATCCTCTCACGGGCCGGAAAAAGTTTCCGCTGACTAGACCCCTCGGTGCCCGGAACATACTTCAGTTTGGCATCGCTGACCTCACTTAACAGACGAATCTCACCCCGAGGAGCAGCGAGATTCCGAAGTCTAACACTCCACGGTTTATGATTCCTACTATTGACGTAATCGCCAAAAGAGTTGTTGAAGTTTTCAGGAGAGTACCATTCCCTCTCCGCGGGATTTGGAACGTAACATGTCATCGTCGTCTGTCCCTTACTCCGCAGATAACACTCCTTCAGTGCACGAAGATAATTCCCCGATAATTGCGACACGGAACGGCTGTGAGTATTGGTAGAAGAGCCTTCACGACCAGCAAGCACATCGTAATATAAGGAGTCGCCAGACTTGTACAACGGCAGCATAAGACCCGCCTCGAAAGCTCCAACCGTAGTCAACAGATGGAACTCGTCAAACTGATACTTCGAGAGGAGCTCATAAGTAATATCATCTTCAGGGGCATAGAAACGAACCTCGAAGGCTTGAAGCTCATGCTTTTCCTTGAAAACTTCAAGGTCAATATGCTTGAACGTCACTTTCTTCTTGCTGACCGGAACACTGCGTATCACCGGGGTAGCCTCATCCTGTTCCGCGGGGTCGGACGAACCAACAAAAGCCTCGGAAGCTCGTCTTTTCAAAGAAGGATTTTTAGACGATTCAGTTCTTGGGACACAACCTTTGGTGTTCTTCCCTTTGAGAGGAAGTACTGGAGGCGGCGATAGAAGGTGCTGCACAGGCACTACTGAACTCATAGGAGGAACATCAAAAGCAACAGCACGAGAAGGTGTCTGCGCACACCTAACGTCATCACGAGGACGAGAAACCGCACGCTCGGCAGCGTTTCGAGACCCGGAAGGATTTTTTGAAGGACCATCTTTCCTAGGAGGAGAGGCCTTCGCCCCTGAAGAAGAAACTCTGATACCACGGGGATCCATTTGAGACTCTCTGCGCGGAGGGGATCTCGGTAGACTAGAACCCGGAGTTTGATGAGGAAGACGCGGTCGGTCAGACATGGCTGCGAAGAGATACAACATAAACAAGTTAGAAACAAACACAAGGTCATTACCAAAGATCAAAATACCACAAAATCAGCAGTCCATCTCAACATAGCACAGAAACCCTAAAAACCCCAAACTCAAAAGTCCAATCAATACACGTAAAACAATGGCCTCCTTGATTTCCGACGAAGAACAGGGGAAAACTAGCATACAAGCATTAGAAAAGGGTTCTTCATCACAAACAAGGACGACAGCAGCAAAAATGGGAGGCTACAATACGATCAACAACAGAAAATTTACAACCAACACAGCTTAAAACAAAAGGAACAAAGAAAAGAAACCTTACCACCACAAACAACAGTAGGAAGAGGACAACAAACCAGTAACAATGAAGAAGGGAGCGTGATTCATGCTAAGACAGAGGATTTAATGGTCGAAGAACAAAGAATGAAGACTGAGAGATAATGAAACAAACCAGAAACAATGAAGAAGGGAGCGTGATAAATGCTAAGATAGAGAATTTAATGGTTGAAGAACAAAGAATGACAGAGAATGAAATTAATTTTCGAAGGAGAATGAAATTAAATTTTCTCCCCTCCTTAATATACTCGAAAGAAAGAGAAGGAAGTTAAGGGAGGAATGGGAAACGTGCCCATTAAATGAGAAGTTAATGCACGAATACGAAACATGCCCAAGTCTCTAGGAGAAGTTATTAGGAGATAGGAAGAATATGTAACGACTGTTTTCTTCAATGCTCCCACTAAACACTCAAGCCCGAAGAAAAGGGGCAAATTGTGTGCACATATTTCATCATCAAACACGTGTATATATGAACATACGTGGAGAGCATGATGACATGTGCCCACAGCTAAGATGCCCATCCCGCCGACATTGGATCTTTGCCCAAACAAATCTAAGGGCAGAAGTTAAAAATACGTACCGGTAACACGATGTACTGCGGAGCACCAGATAACTCCCGAAGAGTTACTTTATCTCATCCCCAAAAGAAGCCAAGATCAACGGTGGAGAGAAAATGAACTGACATGGATGTGACAGGGGCAGAAGACACTTTCCTGACACGAGCAGGCACCTCAACTACCCGCATTAAACACTCTGAGCAACATACGTGTCGATCAACCCGTGGAACGAACGAAGACGACTCTGCGTGAAACGAAGACCCCCGCGTGATGGACACAAAACACAAGAAGATAAGGTTCCAACGGTCCTCAGAGGTGGGTCCCACACTCTAACCCTATAAATACCCCCTCTCCACCAAGAGTAAGGGGATCGGAAAAATCAGGAGGAGAAGGAGAGAGAAATATTGTGAGTGTAAGTTAGTCCTTTACAATATACAGACCTATGTAAACCCCAAAGTCACTCGACTATCTTTGTAACCATCAAGTACATAGTGAAACAACAACCCCGTGGATGTAGGCCTTAGTGCTGAACCACGTAAATCCCAGTCTTATTTACACTTCAGCACTTTATTTTTGCCTAACGCTCCATGAGTTTTACTTTTATGCTTCGTTTTCTTTATCTTCCCCTTCGTAAACGCCACTCGCGATGTTCTTAGATGAGGCTATGATAAACCCGAAGGTTTTGAGCCAAGGAATCAATGACATTGTATTATCAGCACGAGTCAGGTCACAGGTCAGGCAGTTTCACAGGTTCACAGGTCAGGCAGTTTCACAGGTTCACAGGTCAGGCAGTTTCACAACTAGAAACAATATGAGAATGTTTGGTTTGAAATTTTGAAATTGAGTAGTTCCAAAATTTGTCCCGAATTTTGGAAATAATTGTTTCTTTTTAGTTTTAACTATAGTGTTGCATAGTCTTTGATGTGAAACCATAGGATGTGAGCATATATGCATAGATTGAAAGAGAATATAGATGGAACAAGAGGAGGATAAATAAGATGTAAAAGAAAAATTCACCATACAGAGAGTTAGTGAAGAAAAATGTATTAACTTAAGGCAGTTTCATGGGTTGGCAAATCAAAAGTTTACCAATTTTGCTCCCCGATGAGCAAATCACAAAAACGGATGAACGAATGGGAATTTGTTATTGGTTTGTTCATTTTGGATCATCATGAGCCGCGCATCTACTCATTTTCCCGTGCAGATAAAATTTGTCCACTATCGGATGATACTTGCCCGCCCAATACTTCTATCTCCATAAAATCGTATACTTCCTCCGTCCCTAAATAGATGATTTAGTTCAAGTTTGCACAATTCTTAGGGCAGTTTCTATGGTACTCACCAAATAAAATCAGAGTAAAATGAAAAATCTGATTTTTTATGATACCACCACTATTTATTTTTAATATAAAATCTTTTGTACGATAAAGTTGATATTTAAAATATTATATTTAGGTGAGATAAAATAGGATAACGTGAGGTAAAATACAATAAAATAATAAAGAATAGTAAAATAATTTTCGGGAAACCCAAATTTCACTGAGCGGTTTTGGAAGACCCGCTGGAGATTGAAGAAAATCCTCCCGCGGATTTTGTTGGTCCGTGCGGTTTTAAATGAAACACGTGTTTCTTGTTGTTTCGCAGACAACAAACAAAGAAATTTATTGATCTGGCCACTTGTTTTTCATGTCCGTTGAGTCCATAGTGGAAGCAAAATGAATGAACAAACATGGTGTTTGTTCGTTCCATAGGAATTGCCCTTAAGGAAAGTAGGAAAGAGATGTATTTTTAAGTATTTCTTACAATCATACCTTTATGGATAATAATTAGTAAAATGTGAAAATGATTTATCTCTCAAACTATACTATATTTGTAAAGTTTATACAATTGAAAAGCATTTTAAAACACCAGCATAACGAATATAAATATGGGTATCATATTATACATATTTCTTATATACTATCAGTAATCAATCAAAAGGATAATTATAGAATTATCCCCTTGTTTAGTGATATAGGTCATCTATTAAGGAGTAACACGATAGGATTGCTATCAAGTAAATAGGAATTAACGTTTGTGTATTTTACTTCTAATTATAATTGCGGAAATAGAAAATTAAAAGACACAGCAAGATTTTGTTAACGAGGAAACCGCAAATGCAGAAAAACCTCGGGACCTTGTCCAGAATTGAATACTCTCGGGATTAAGCCGCTATACAAAATCTAAACCAACTTCGTATAGTTGAGACCAAGCAACTAAACCTATAGTTCATCTAGTTCCGTTTGTATCCCTGCGCCTCCAACTTGCAATAAGTCACGCACTTGGAACAATTCCTTTGGTTCGTATTCCAAACAGTAAAGGAACAACAAATATGTTCGGTAACAACTCTTTTCAATCAAGTGATATGAGTTTGACAAAAGGATCTTCTATTTATCCCAATAAACTCCTTTGTCAGGTCCTTAGATCTATCCAGTAACACTACCAAATTAATTGTCAAGATTTTGCAATCAATACTTTTAATCACAAAGAATTGTATTGATGTCGATCTACTCAACTAATCAATCACAAAGATAAACCGATTATAGTTGGATCCTTTTCCAGCCGAAACAAGTATTGTGCACACCAAAGATTATGAATCCAAATCATAAATCTTCTTCGTTTTCAAATCTTCTTAGATCTTCAATAAACACCTGCACATAATCAACTTGAATCTCTTGTGATCAATCACACACAGAACGGAGTCTGTTAACAATGGATTATCACAAGATGTCTTTAGATCTACAAACAGTCTAAAGATCCCCGTCGAAACTTCGATCTAGTTTGAGTGAATCTTATATCAGAAGAGATGATTCACAAGCATAAACAAACTAGGTGCAATCAAAGTTCAACAACCGTTAGTCAATCAAATCAATCGAAAACTGATAATAAACTGCAATTTTCTAGTTTCCCAGCAACGGTACCAATAGAGCTTCTCAATCCCAAAAAAAAGTCTTTAAACCGAACCGCCGTAAGAGATTACGCCTAATTAGGTTACTTTCCTCTCCGAATAGGCGGCTCCACCAGTAACAACACAACTAGATAATTTTGTTGGCTCTGAGGATTAGTTTGCTTGAAATACAAACTTCAATATTTGTAGACCAAGGAAGTTTGGACACCAAGGAATTTCCAAAACCGAAAATGTTCTCAAGATATGCAATATATTTCCAAATTCGGTTTTCATAATTCCTGGAAATGCTCTGTCCAAATATTGACTGAAATCTCAGTAGAAAATCTCCAATTAGTAAATGCACATTACTAATTATTATTTTCTAAAGATATGCATTTTAATTGCTGGAAATTAAAAGCATATAAAACTAAAAACCTTAATTAAAAGATTCTCAATTTATTTCGATAAAAGGTTCGGAATTAACCAAACACAATAGGATTGCTATCAAGTAAATATGAATTAACATTTATGTATTTTACTTCTAATTATAATAAAACAATTATAATTGCAGAAATAGAAAAGTAAAAGACACAACAAGATTTTGTTAACGAGGAAACCGCAAATGCAGAAAAACCCCGGGACCTTGTCCAGAATTGAATACTCTCAGTATTAAGCTTATATACAAAATCTAAACCAACTTCGTATAGTTGAGACCAAGAAACTAAACCTATAGTTCACCTAGTTCTGTTTGTATCCCTGCGCCTCCAACTTGCAGTAAGTCACGCACTTGGAACAATTCCTTTGGTTCGTATTCCAAACAGTAAAGGAACAACAAATCTGTTCGGTAACAACTTTTTTCAATCAAGTGATATGAGTTTGACATAAGGCTCTTCCGTTTATCCCAATAAACTCCTTTGTCAGGTCCTTAGATCTATCCAATAACAACTACCAAAGTAATTTTCAAGATTTTGCAATAAATACTTTTAATCACAAAGAATTGTATTGATGTCGATCTACTCAACTAATCAATCACAAAGATAAACCGATTATAGTTGGATCCTTTTCCAGCCGAAACAAGTATTGTGCACACCAAAGATTATGAATCCAAATCATAAATCTTCTTCGTTTTCAAATCTTCTTAGATCTTCAATAAACACCTGCACATAATCAACTTGAATCTCTTGTGATCAATCACACACAGAACGGAGTCTGTTAACAATGGATTATCACAAGATGTCTTTAGATCTACAAACAGTCTAAAGATCCCTGTCGAAACTTCGATCTAGTTTGAGTGAATATTATATCAGAAAAGAAGATTCTCAAGCATAAACAAACTAGGTGCAATCAAAGTTCAACAACCGTTAGTCAATCAAATCAATCGAAAACTAATAATAAACTACAATTATCTAGTTTCCCGCCAACGGTACTAATAGAGCTTCTCAATCCCAAATAAGTCTTTAAACCGAGCGGTCGTAAGAGATTTCGCCTAATTAGGTTACTTTCCTCTCCGAATAGGTGGCTCCACCAGTAACAACACAACTAGGTAGTTTTGCTGGCTCTGAGGATTAGTTTGCTTGAAATGCAAACTTCAATATTTATAGACCAAGGAAGTTTGGACACCAAGGAATTTCCAAAACCGAAAATATTCTCAAGATATGCAATATATTTCCAAATTCGGTTTTCATAATTCCTAGAAATGCTATGTCCAAATATTGACCGAAATCTCAGTAGAAAATCTCCAATTAGTGAATGCACATTACTAATTTTTATTTTCTAAAGATATGCATTTTAATTGCTGGAAATTAAAAGCATATAAAACTAAAAAACTTAATTAAAAGATTCTCAATTTATTTCTTACTAGGATCGGTTCCCCAATGTCTAGAGTTGTTCATACCAATTACAACAAATCGATCATACCATCTCAGGTGATTACTTAAGATCGGTTTCACTAATAAAAGTCATACCAGTACAAAAGTCAGGCCTTGTGAATAGTTTTACCAAGATACATAAACAAGTTATGAGCGGTTATACTAAACACACATATTGGTAATTCAAAAAGATTTGCAATGAATAACAATACCAATAAGCCTAGCGATTTCCCTTTCGATTCACAAAACAAGTTCATGAATTTACTTCCTTTAAAAGAATGTAAAACAGTTTTTCCTAGGATGAAATCTTCACCCATACCCATACATAATCACAATAGCATTCATATGATTATGTCTATGTCTTATATACGAAGTTCAAAAGATAAGTGTTATACTTCGTATTGTATTCCTTAATATTATGTCTGACTAGAGTATAATCATTCACAGCTTCACAGTTATGTTTTCAATACTTGAAAGATACGATAGGGAATGAAACAGTTCAAGTCAAATATTATTAACCTCAAGTGGAAGGATGATGTCGTCGTTGTAGCTCCTTACTTATTCACATTCTTCAAGTCTTCACGTAATACTTGTAATGTCTCATATCCTAATACTTTCAAGCTAACCTATACGAAGTTGACTCTAGTAAATAATCAAGCGACTCTTTAAATGAGTTTTGATTCACTAAAATGTGACAACCAAACTTGACATACCAACGCTTGGTGGGTTCAACCGAGCTATGCTCTAACACACCTATTTATCGGGGATAATTTTCCTCAATTCCTAAAATATGAGAACTTTGGAGTTTACATTTTAAAAGAATGTCTACCTATACACCAATACGCCAGAATCCATTGGAGATGCTCTAAGCTAAGAGGAGTCAAAGAACGTTGAAAACCTAATTTGCATTACACGGTGAAATTCGAAGTGTTTTTCCTTTTCTCTTTAGAGTAATAGTGGAGTAGATTGTTTTCTTAGTAACCTAGATGGATGGTCGGGGTTTCATCTGGGGATTAATAAGCCTTATACAGTTGAGAGTGTAGTTAAGGGCGGTGATGAATTTAAGATAAACAAAAACTTGTATGGTCGGCTATTTTTGGGTTTGGCATAACCAAGCTTAGTCGGTAATTGAGATAATCAGAGTTTAGGTAAATTTTAATTAGTTCACTTATTCCTGAGTCTTGGATCTTAATAACCAAGTTTGTTGATAAAGTTTAGTTTCTTAAGAGATAAGTTAAGGAAATCCTAAACTTGCAGGACAATAATGTGACTCTTATAAAAGGAGGTCTAGGATATGATTTTTAGCTATGAGTTCTCAAGAAAATTCTCATTAGAGATTTGAGGAATTCATTCCACCTTTTAAGGTGGTGTGAGAGACCATTATGGTGGAATTAATGCATCATTATGGGTTTATGGAGTATTTATCGATGTTGAAATATATGTCGTTATGGAGTATTCGCCTGCAGATGTTTGTACGACATAGTATGTGAGGAAAAGATCATCTTGGTGGCGCTGGAGTAAATTATTGGTACTGGGCAGAAGGCATCTAAGAATTATTTATGCCAGGGTGTGCAGAAAAGATTATCTCATTGTGGTAGATAATGAGGTAAATGTTATCTCGTTTGGGTGAATACACTATTACTTTATAGTTATATAGTGTTTGTGGGAGTTTCTTGTGTTCGGTCACATTGTGGTGAGTCGACGGATTGACTACTCAACTATTGTATAATTCTCAGTTGGTGGTTCTGTAATAAAGAAAAGTTGTAGATGTTTTAGTGGATGTAGACAATATATACACATCGTGTATAATTTTGAACCACGTTAAATTTGTGAGTACTTTACTTGTTGCTTTTGTTATGACTTGCAATATGTGTGGTTCTCTTTATATTTTTCTCATCCTATATTTGTAGTTAGGTTCATAGAGCAATCCGAGAAATCTAGGATTTCTTATTGGCTAGTTTGTTTTCCGCATTATCACCATATGTAGATGGCTCTGAACCCCAACAATTGGTATCAGATCTTTAGGTTGGATAAAAAATTTGAAGAGAGAAGCTTTTTGAGGTTTTCTAGATATTTGGTTAATTTTATCAAGTATGTGGAGGATTTGATTTCATCAGTTAGGTACAAAGCAAAATAAAAAATATTCCTAAAAGAATGAGATATATTTATGATGATCTGCATTCACTTTGGTCAAGATGGTATTTTAGAATTTGTCGTATTTATGGAATTCAAGGTGATCTAGCAGTGATTCTCGATTTGCGAAGTGGTTTTGATGGTTGTGGTTCCCTACACTTGAGATTTGACATGGATACTTAGTGAAGCATAAACCCTTTGTTCCAGAGATGCTTCAAGTAATTTTTCTTTAACCATATTATTAAATTGAATTTAGTAAGGTTAAGTGATTGTGTTCACTTCGTACCATATGAGACTTGTAAATTATTCGAATAGCTATGTATATTGATTTTCCAATAGAGTAGTGTTTGCCTGGAAAGAAATAGTTATGATAAGGAAAGAATATTATATTTGAGATACAAATTTTTGGTTTGTATATTGGTAGAAGTAAAGGTGGAAATATTAGCATGTCAAAGTCTACATTATTGTTTTAGATCAAGGCAAACACTAATTTAGTTATCAATCGTTGTCAGTTGGATCATGTTGATGATTTTCTTTAATATGAAGTTGAAGAATGTGAAGATGAATTCATACTCGTTCTGCCTTAGTTGTTAGTTTCAATAAGGATTTGGGGAAATCTTGAAGTAGGTTTCGGTTTTAGAAGTGTTACCCTTGGCAAGGGTTTGATATGTTCCAGATGTGAAGAGTTTGATTCCAGTCAAGTATTTGAAGCATGCACGCTACCAATAAGTTACAGGACAGTGATCGTTTAATGATATGTTATATTGGTTATGGTAGAGCTATGGTATCTTATTCTTATATGTGAAGTAGTCCTTAGAGTTTGTTTGGGTCTATGTTGAGTTTGACAGTTTGTCTTTGGAAACAACATTATGGAGTTTCCGTCGTGCTGTTTCCAATAAAAAAGATGAATAGTTTGTGATCTTTATCGTCATCGATGATGTTCAATAGAGTTTAGTGCACCATTTGAATTCATCAGAGCTGGTGGAAGTGCAAGACCATATAGAGAAATAGGTTAGTCTTATGTTACAGATACGTTCTTATTTTTGGTAAAGACCCATTGAGAGAGACAAGGTATCACCTAGGCACTTCAAGAGTTTAAAGAATATAGGTACAATACTACAATATGTATGGTGGTGTGCCTATGGAAGCTAGCGTTACTAGTTGGGAAAAAAACGGTGGCATGAATTTGATAGGGCTACAATATTTGCAGCAATGCCAATATTGGAAAGTTTTCTTATAGCAACGCTAATATTGGAGAGTTTTCTTATCTAATACATATATATATATCAATGCTCGGTTGAACCCGTAAGTTTTGCTATCTCAAACTTGTTTTCAATGTTAGATGAACAAAACTATATCTTGATTTCTAGTCTACTAAGTCAAGTCTCGAAGTAGGTTAGAATTTGGTAGTTGAGTATCATACATCATCCTCGAAGACTGAAGATCGACTAAGATATTTGGAGAACTTCATTAATCAGGAATGGAAAGACTAAACCATTATATTTTACTCGCTATCTTACCATTCGATCTTTTGAGACTATGTTGTATGACTTATAGTAGATTTATTGCAAAGAAAATATTTCGATTCAAGATTATCTTGTTAAACATCTCAAAATATGATTCAAACATAGATGTTCAAAGGTCCTAAACAATATTAGTTCGAAATAATTTGTTGTTCAACAATTAATTTGCTGATCAATTGAAAATTTTCCAAGCAAATGATTTTATCATTTGGGAATATTTCAAACATGAAAAGAGAGAAATACAGAACTTCTGTTATTTTGGCTTAGAAAGGTTAGCGAACCACTTCCCAAACCGTAGATATATGAGTTTCAAAAATATAGGGAAACCGGTTCACAAATCACAAGTCTGTTGGGGACTGTTCACGAATCCGGTTCACAAACCGTGGTGAACTGAATTTCTCATGTTTGTGTAAAAGGCTTGCAGTTGGCGAACCCGGCACACGAACCGTGTCCATCTGCATTCTCAATCCGAGTAGGGTTTTCGAACCCGGTTCACGAACCGTAACATCTTGACTCATGAACTTGCCTTACGGTTTACGAAAAAGTTTCACCAACGATCCCAGTAGAATTTAGCAGATGCTCAAAGAATTATTTTTATATATGTTTACCATCGCTATGACTCTCATACACACCTCTAAGATATCATTGATCACTAAAATACTTGTGTATGTGCATCATGATTAAATTCGTAAGTGTTTGAATGAACATCAAATTGCTTTTAGTTCCTAAGGCATACTTGCAGTAGTCATTATACACGGTTCCGTAACCAGACCACTATGTATATTTTTCTAATGTGATTTCAAGAAATTTCTCACATGCTTACTTGAAATCCTAATTAGAGTTTCATCTAAACAGACAAATTGCTTGTTTGATTCTCAAGTTATCATATCTTGAATTCTAAGAAATCCCAAGTCTTAAAAACTATAAATATAGATGCTCTTTCAACTGGGAAAATCCTGACGCTTTATGTCTTAGTTGATAGCTAGAGTCGTCCTATATTGTCTTAGGTTTTCTCTTAGAAATGTAATTAGGTATACAACCAAAATACCTCGTTTCGGGAATTCGTGAAGCCAAGTCCGACTATATTTTTTCTTAATAGTTCGTGTATCTTGATGTTGCTTTTCCGTAATCGAGGTTCTCATAATATTTTTCAGGGAAGATAGATAGTAATTATAAAATTCTCTTTGTTTCATACTTTGTGATTCCTCAAGATAAATATTTGGAAACTATTCTTAATTGATAAGTTGAAGATTATTTTTGACAGGTGATAAAATTTCCAGGCTTCTCACCTAAGTGAATGTAAGTATTCCAGATTTGTGAGGTTTGCTAGATTTGTCTATTGCAAACAGATTTCCAAGCCTTGATCTTTGATCTAAATGGAAATCAAATAGGCTTACCTGTTAGAGGCATATTGGTACCAAAAGTCTTCACTTAGGTTGAAGCAAATCTTAAGTTATAAAGGACGTAAGCTAAGGGAATCAATCGCATAGAGTCTTGCAAGGTTTAAGAGACGTAAGAAGCGCGACTATAACTGAATCACTTGGAAGGTGGATTCGGTCCCAATTATATTCCAGTCGAAGTCTGATAGTAGGCTAGTGTTTGTAGTGGCTTAACACAATTTGATGTTCAAATCTGGACGAGGTTCCGGGGTTTTTCTGCTATATCGGTTTCCTCTTAACAAAACTTTTGGTGTATTATATTTTTCCTTTTCCGCGTTATATATTTTTTATCCTTATAATTGGATTTACACAAGTAGTACGTATTCAATCTTAGTAGATACGTCCATATAATTGTGATCGATTACGAGACTTGAATCTTGTAGAATTCGGATCTTGAAAGATAGATTATAAGTTTATTACTTGGCAGGATTCTAAATTGATTATTTGGATACAACTAGATTGATCTTGGATATTGATTTTTGAGATCGTCCAAGTACTCTTCTTAACAATCAGGTTCACGGACTTCTCAAAAGATATTGATTGATAAGCAGAGTACTTATCAATTAAGATCAGTCTTTAGATATCTATCTTGAGGAATCACAAAGTATGGAAGGAAGAGAACTTTGCGATTACTATCTATCTATCCTGAAAGAGATTACGAGAACCTCGATGACAAAAAAGCAAGATCAGGATTCACGAACTATCAAGGTAAAGATAGTCGGACTTGGATTTACAAATCCCCAAAGCGAAGTCTTTTAGTTGTAGACCTAATTATGTTTCTTAGAGAAAACCTAGGTCAATAGAGGACGACTCTAGAATCAACTAGGACACAAAGTGTTAGGGATTTTCCCAGTTGACAGATATGTTGTATTTATAATTTTAAAGACCAGGGTTAGCTTAGAATTCAATCTAAGATAACTTGAGAATCAAGCAAACACTTTAAGTCTTCAAAATACAATAGAATAGTATACACATAGGTTCGGTTACATACATACAAAGTATTACTCTGAAGACCTGAAGATTCTGATCCAAATTCTTCCAAGTATGAAACTTGATTCGGTAATCTAAAGAAGTTGACTCTAGTAACATAATCAAGTGACTTTGTCTTTTGATACTAAAATATGACAACCAACCTTGACATACCAATGCTTAGCGGGTTCAACCGAGCAATGCTCTAACATGCTTCATACAATCCGTCGTTCAAATTTGGACAAGGTCCCGTGGTTTTTCTGCGGTTGCAGTTTTCCTCGTTAACAAAACTTCTGATGTATTGTGTTTTTCCTTTTCTGCATCATATTGTTTTATCTTTATAATAGGAATAACACAGGTAGTACATAAAAAATTCTAGTAGATAAGTCCATATTAATTGTGATTAATTGCGAGACTCGTTCTTGTAGAATTCGTATCTTGAAAGATAAATAACAAGTTTCATACTTGGAATAATTTGGATTTGATATATGACTGGATTGGTCTTGATTTTTTAGATCGTCCAAGTACTCTTTTATACAATCAAGATCACATACTTTGTTGTATTAACTTTCTGATTGTAAAGAGAAAGATATATAAACTCTATAGACATATTGTTCAAGGAATATTAAGTTGGTCTGCTTGTAATTGTATTAAGTTTTTCCCATACAGGTTACTGAATCAAAAAGTTGGTAGTGTACTTGGTACCCTTTCCTTTTCACACGGTATTTCCATGTCACACTTGTGCCAGAAACTTGCAAGATGCATTTGTGCGTGTATCAATTCAGGTATCAGAGCTATGTTTGGTACACAATTCGAGCGTATTTATTGGATAAAACACATGTATTTCTTTTCCTATTGATCTATCTTTATGTGGGAAAGTAATCATTTCATTGAATTGAGGGTGTTTCATTAGAAATGAGTTCTAATGGTGGTATGATCGAACTACCAGGTACGTTTGATTAGTTAGAGGAATAATGTGATCTTGGTGATATGACCATGCAAAAAGGTTGTGATGACCTAGATATTCTTCTTATTTCTGAAGAATATGACATGCTAGAGTTACTTGAAGGAAGGATATCATATTGGTTCAAAGAATTTGATGAAAGGGTAGGTGCAGTGGAAAACAAGGTGTCTGATGCATCCATGTTGAATTATGAAAGCAATACTGGAGTTGATGAATTGAAGGGGAAATTCAGTGATGTAAATACCGTACTAATAGGCCATGCAAAGCTAATGTCCGAGGAAATAGCAAGCCTTCGAAGGTTAACCAGTAATAAGACGTTTGCATTAGAAATTTTGATTAGGGAAAACTCTAATCGAGTCCCGGAGCATATGGGTTCCAGAACGCTAGAGAAATAGAGAATTTTTTACATGACGTTGTGGCAGATGGAATCATAGTAGAACAAATGGAAATTGTGGTATACCTAGGTGGTGATGCCAAGGTTTGATGGAGAACTATGCTGCATGAAGATGAAGTTGCTAGTTGTGTCAATCCTATATCTTGGAAGACATGAAAGAAATACTGAGAGGTCAGTTCTTTCTGAATAGTGGTGCTTGGTATGTAAAGAAAGTTTAGTAGGCTGAAAATGACCACCGCATGCTTATTCTGATAACTTCTTTGTATTGATGAAAGAATTGCATGGCATGAGTGAAGAAAATCAAATGTTTCAATTTCTATCTGATGCGAGTTCTTGGGTCACTGCCGAACTCAAGAAGCTTAAATTTCAGGATATTCATATGGTGACTTAAGTAGTAAGATGGTTTCTGATTGCCAACAAACTGAAGATGTGCAAAAACTGTGACAAAAAGGGAAAATCTGCTGGCAGTAAGCATAAGCATGAGATGATGGATGAAGAACTATTCCCTTCATCCTGGAAGTATAAGGGAATGCTTCATTTACAAGGGCTTGGATTTCGCTAGCAGTTGTCTACTCAAGGCATAACTTAATACATCAGTTGTGGATGACTATGGTAGTCAATCTAGCAAGACTTATAAAAGCCGGAGTGAAGCTACGAGGAGGAGACCTCGCATCGAAGTAGTGTCTCACTACTAAAAAGGAAGAAACTAAGATAAAATAAGAGGGATTGTTGTTATCTCTAATTGACAACATTAAGTATTGAGAACGTAGTGTTTTCTGAGCTTGTTTTATTTAGCTTTAGTTTCTGGTTGTTGCAAACTCTGTATGTAGAGTTTGGTTGTACAAACTTTTATCTGAGTGTTCAAGTTTGTATAGACTTTGCTTTGGTGTAAGCAATTTGCTTTGTTAATGACGTTTAAGATTTTGAAATAATCAGTGGATCACACATGTAATGGTACATGGTCTAGCTATGTGAAAGTAGCAATGAATGAAGGTGTTTCCATTTATAAAAAACTTCTTGTTTTATTGTCGAAGTAAAACTAACTCATAAGGAGGTTTTGCATATATATCATATAATAGTGAGACCAAATGAAAGCTAATAAGAAAGCATAGGACAAGGATCCCGTGACTCCCCAATTAATTAACCTGTTTAGCTAATAGGATTACAACCTAATTGAAGCATCAAACCTAAAATTATCGATTTTAAGAATCATACTTACATAAAGAAAATCAAAGTAAAACCCCAAACTCTTTGATACAATTTAAATGAAAATCTCTCAAGTGATATGAATATATTAATGTGTCATTTTACAGATAAACAATGAATACATATATATAAAAGATACGTAAAAGAAGACCAACACCGATACATTTAGGGTTTTATTGACGATTCAGTAATTTTTAAGGATCGGGCGACCAACTCAGTAATTCTTCTTCTTCTCGTAATTTTTTTTTCTTGATTTTCGAGTGATTAATTCAGGATATTTTGTTCTGGGAATTCTGGGTTTTCTCTACCAATGATTGGTCTTCATTAATTCAGGTCAATTATCATGATTTCTGATTCTGAAACCATGAATCTTAACCAAAATCATTCAGGAAGTTTAGGTTTAAATTTTGAAGCGCAAGGGAATTCAGTTCCTTCCGTCGTCCTTCCTGATGACCTTTTTGAGGAGGGATTGGATCCATGAAATTTCTAACTTATTGGTAGATTAGATCTACAAAAATTGAAATTTGTCGATGCAGCTGTGATGTTAAGAAGTCAATGGAAACTTGTAGGTGACTGTAAATTTATTCCTCTAGATAAAGGTTTTTTCACCATTAAATTGGATAATGAGCGTGATAGAAAATATATAAAACCTGGTGTATGGGAAGTACTAAATCAAGTTTTATGGGTTAGAAACTGGGTTTCAAATTTTCGTCCAGCTTATCAAAGAAGTTCTAAAGCAATGGTGTGAGTGAGACTTCCTGGTTTGGGTTTAGAATTCTGGAGAAAGAATATTGTGTTCACTATCTGTAAGGAAATTGGTACTCCAATTAAAATTGATGAAGCTACGGCAAAATGTGAGGTTGGGTATTATGCAAATGTTCTGGTAGAAATTGATTTTGCTCAAGCTATTCCCAGTAAAATTTGGAATGACAAAAAATTGGGTGGTTTTTTTCAGGATATTCTAATTCCAAATTGTCCAAAATTTTGTAATACCTGTAAAATTATTGGTCATCTTATTTCTGAATGCAAAATGGAGAAAAGTAAACTTAAAAGTAATAACTCTGGGAATCAAGATAATCCACAAAAGAGAAGTAGTGAAGTTGATTCTCCTCATACTCCTTTTGATATTTGTGATAAATCAGAGGTTATAGATTCTGTGGTGGACCCAATTCAGGAGAAAAGTACTTTACAAAACAAAGTAGTGGAGAAGTTTACCATTGGAGGACAATTCATTGCTCTAATACAAGAGGAAGAAGGCATAGAGGAAGAAAATGAAATGGAATCAGTCATCTTGGAGGTACCTAAAACTTTACAAATTGCTGAAGAAAATTCTTTATCAAATAGTGTGATTAAATTTATATATGGAACTACTGGTAACATTCTTAATGAGTATGTTCAAGTTACTTCATGGGCTAAAGTTGTTGAAAAGGAAATGGTCACTAATGAAGCTACAACCTCTACTTCTGGTAGTACTGTTCAACTTATTAAGGTAACTAAACCAGCTCATATAAATGCTAAGTACAATTTTAGAAAAAAATCCAGGGAAAAGGGGTACCGAAAACCCTCCCTCCAAACAATGAAAATTTTGTTTTGGAATGTCAGAGGCCTGAGAAGACTTAGGGCTCATGACAAGTTATGGTCTTTAATAAATCAATTTAATCCTTCGTTAGTTTGGATAACTGAGCCAAAAGATGTTTGTAGTGCTTATTTTTGTAACAAATTAAAGTTACCTAGAATGCAGAGTATGGTTATTCATAACTCTACTTCAAATAAAAAGGAAAATATTTGGTTATTTTGGAACAATAGTATTGCTACTCCCATAATGCTATTTGTTTCTAGTCAAATGATTACTATTAGTATAGGTGATGTCTTGGTATCTGGAGTTCATGCTCATGTGGAAGTCATTCACAGAAGATTTCTTTGGTCAGAGATGGAATTGATTAGTGATCTTAAGAAGCATTGGATTGTTTTAGGTGACTTCAATGAAGTTGTATCTCTGGAAGAAAAATGTGGTGGAAGATCTCCTAATAGAACTTCAATGTTAGATTTCTCTAATTTTTTAGATAATTGTGGTTTATTTCAAGCTCCTAAGTCTGGTTTACAGTTTTCATGGTCTAATTGTCATCATGGGAATTACAGAATTTTATGTGAGCTAGATAAAGATGTTTATAATCAACAGTGGTTGCAGTTATATGGTGATTGGGGAAATAAAGTTGGTTTAAGGGTGGTGTCAGATCATGCACCTCTTTTAGGGGGTTGTGCTAGTATCCCTAAACCAATAAATGTTCCAAGAAAATTTCAGAAAATGTGGATATCTCATCCAAGTTTTCAGCAGATGGCTAAGGATAGTTGGTTTCAAGATGTTATTAGTAATCCTGCCTTCATTTTTATGTAAAAACTGAAAGATTTGAAGGTAGTTTTGAATGACTAGAATTGGACTGTGTTTGGTAATGTGCATACTAAAATAAAAGAAACTGAAGAAAATGTTAAACAATCAATGTCGGCTTCTGATAATGATCCTTTTAATGATATTAATATGGAGAATTTGGTAAAGGCAGAAAATGATTATGCCTCTAGAGAAGTTCAAGCTAACACACTTTGAGACAAAAATCAAGAATCAGGTGGATTAAGGAGGAGAAGCGAATACAAGTTTTTTCCATACTAATATGAAGATCAGTCAATCAAGAAATTTCATGAGTGAATTAGAAGATAGTAATGGAAATATTATTTCTGATCAGTGTCAAATAACTGATTCTTTGGTTAATCATTTTAGTAAAAAGTTTGAGTTTCAGTCTGTGAACATTGAAGATAGTTTGTTGGAGGTGATTCCACAAGCCATTATAGTTGAAGATCTAGCAATGTTGGATACCATTCCTGATGCAGAGGATATTAGGAAAAAAAATTTTGATATGGATCCTGAAAGCTCTCCTGGTCCTGATGGATATTCAGGTATTTTTTATAGGTCTTGTTTGGATATAATACATAATGATTTAACTTCAACAATTCAATTCTGTTGGAGAAATAGGTTTATTCCAAAGGGACTCAATTCTAACTTCTTATTTCTTCTTCCTAAAAGTATTGGAGCTAAAAAAACAAATAATTTCAGACCTATTGGATTGAGTAATGTACTATTCAAATTATTTACCAAGATAATTACTGTTAGAATGAGTATGTTAATGAGTAAATTGGTTTCTCCTCAGCAATCTGCTTATATTAAAGGGAGAAGCATCCATGAACATGTTATGTTGGCTTCTGAGCTAGTTAATGAAATGAAAAAGAAAATAAGAGGAAATGTTGGTTTCAAGCTGGATATATCTCAAGCCTATGACTCAGTTAGCTGGAAATTTCTTTTGAAGGTTTTGAGTAAGTATGGTTTCTCAGACTCTTGGTGTAAATGGTTATTAACTCTTTTGCAGTCAGCAAAGATCTCAATATTGGTGAATGGAGGGCCTTGTGGATTTTTTTCTGTGGGAAGAGGATTAAGACAGGGTGATCCTTTGTATCCAATTTTGTTTGTGCTAATGGAAGATATTTTAAGTAGGAACATTTCCAAACTAGTAGCTGATAGCAAAATCCTTCCAATGGTGATCAAAAATGGAAATCATCCAACACATTTATTCTTTGCAGATGATGTGTTTGTCTTCTGCAATGGAACTCGTAGAATCTTAACAAATTTATTTAATCTTTTAGGAAATTATCAGACTAGTTCAGGCAAATCATCAACAGGGCTATAAGTAAATGTTTTGTGGATGATAAATCTCAAGGAAGAAAACAACAAATTAGTGACATGGTAAACATGGGGTTATCCAAATTTCCAGACAAGTATCTTGGTGTTTTACTTTCTCCAGGGAGAGTTACTTCTGCTATGGTCTGGCCTATGGTTGAAATACTTCAAGTAAAATTATCTTCCCGGAAGGGTAAACTTCCTTCTTTTCAAGATAGGTTAGTATTGATTAAATATGTCTTAAGTAGTATTCCTTTATATAACATGGAAGTATACAAGTGGCCTGCTTGTGTTATTAAAATTTGTGAGAAAATAATAAGAAATTTTCTTTGGTCTAGATATAGTGAAGTTAGAAAATACAAAACTATATCTTGAAAGAGAGTATGCACACCATACAAAGAAGGGGGGAATTGAATAAGAAGACTAGAGGTGATAAATAAAGCTCTATCCATGAAGATTATGTGGAGAATTATAACATCTAAAGACGAGTGAGCTTTATTTTTTGCAGCTAAATTCAAAGATAAAAAGGGTCAGTGGTTTAAACTTGGAAGCAATCTTCAGTTTGGTCTGGTTTGAAGTGGGCCTGGATTTCTTTGAAAGATGATGTTAGATGGTGTATATGCAATGGCACAAGAATATTTGTTTGGTTTGATACATGGATTGGAGAGAAACCTCAAATAAATACCATTGGATTGACTGATTTTTGTCAAGAACAATATGCATATGAAGGTGAAGGTGAAGGATTTGTTGGATGGCATTGGTGTATTCCTATAGAAATTCAGACATATATAACTAATAGTCACCTACCTGAGATCAGTGGAGGAGAAGATCAGTTAATTTGTTGGGGGGGAGGGATGTATATGGTAATTTTTCATTTTTTGTTGCAGTTGAGAAACTAAGATTAAGAGAACCATCTCTGGTATGACCTACTTTTATATGAAAGCCTTTTTTTACATCCCAGTATTTCTAGCAATATCTTGAAGCTCCAACGGGGCATTTATGTTGATGATGAAGTAATGAAATCCAGAGGGTTTGAAATGGTGTCTAGGTGCTGTGTATGTTTAGCTGAACAAGATAATATGACACATATTTTATGGCATTGTTATTTTAGTGTTCAAATCTGGGGATGGGTGTGCTCAACTTTTCAGTTCAACAAACCTGCATCATTTGAAGATGTGTGTAAAGCTGCCAACCTAAAAAGTCCCTTGGTTAAAGAAGTTTGGATGACAACTGCATGTGCCATCATGAGGGAATTATGGTTCCATCAAATTTTTTGAAGGTGGTACATCAAATTTTAATAGATTCAAAACTAAAATATGTCATATTATTCATGAAGAAGGTCACAGGTTAACAGGAAATAGATGGGGCCAAGCATATGATTCTCATGTAATTTCATATTTCAAATTGGGATTTAGAACAATCAAGTTTGGTGGTATTAAAGAATGTTTTCGGTCACCACCCGAGCATGGATATACCTTGTTTTTCTGTGATGGAGCTTCATTTGGTAATCCTGGAAATGCAGGCTTTGGAATTGTGATCAGAGATAGTATTTGTCAGGTACTTGGTATTATGGCAGGTGGTATTGGAATTACAACTAACTTCAACGCAGAAGTGTATGCAGTGATAAATGCTTTGGAATGGGATGTACTGTTAAAAATTAAAAAGCTGATAACAAGATCTGACTCTAAATTAGTGATAAATCAATTCATAAAAGGGAGGGTGCCTTGGTACATTAGAACAAGATGGCTAAAAGTGATACAGATGTTGGATGAAGTGATTTATAATCATTTCTTTAAAGAAATAAATTTTTATGCTGATCTCTTGGCTAAGAGAGGAGCTGGGCTGGCTGTAGGACAGAAACACATTCATACTGGTAGACCATATTTTTTGAAGAGGATTGAATTGCCTGAAGTGGTCTATTACAGATTCCGAAATGTTGCATTCTTTAGTTTCTGCTTTTTTGGTTTTCTTTTTGTGGTTGTGCTTTAGTTTGATCTTGTAACCAATGAATTTTAGTCTTTGATTAGTAAAATTAATGATTCAGCAAAAAAAAAAAGATACGTAACGTTCTTAATTTTCTAAAGCTAAATTATCGATTTTAAGAATCATACTTACATAAAGCAGATCAAAGTAAAACCCCAAACTCTATGATATAAATTAAATGAGAATCTTTCAAGTGATATGAGTATATTAACGTGTCATTTTACAGATAAACAATGAATACATATATATAAAAGATACATAACGTTCTTAATTTTCTAAAGATTTAAAATACGGAAACGTATATCTTCAAACGCTCCATGTTTTCTGATAACTGAAAACAGTGAAATGGGAACGAGTGAGCACATTATCCCGAAAGGGGTTCCAAGTGGAAACATATAACTCTCAAGTAATCACTAACATGCTTCACAGTTCTAAAATAATAACAATAATTTAAAAGAACGATGATGAATTAAGCGTTCAACAATTTATGCATAAAGAAGCAAATGTTATCCTAACCTCGCCAAGATCATTGGAGAAAACAACGCGAGAAAAACTCTAATCAATAATAATGACATTATCCACACGAAGTGCTCCACCCAAATCATTATTCAGAATATTACCATCAAGATCAGAAAGTTAGACAAACAAATATAATATACACACGAGTGATTTCCCCCAAATAAAATAGTATATATAATATCAAAACAGATTACTTACCTCCCTGGTATCTTAATAAGCAATAATATTAAAGTAGATGACTTACCGGCCTATTATATGAAATAGTTATAATAATATCAAAATGGATGACTTACCGCCCTACTAAAATAATATTTCCGATGAATGACTTACCGCTTACTTAACTTACCTAAAAGTCGTGGGGAAACACAGACACTTTTCACTGACAAATCACACAACACATATTACACACACACAATTACATTCAGTGCAAACATCATATATGCAATAACAATATACACTCGTACAGATAGTAGAAGCACATCATGCTCGCAAGGAAAGAAACTCAACGGTTACAAGAAAGTTACAAGAGTTCCCACCTGTTTTGAAGTCAAACCACTCCAACTTCAAGAAATCCTATCTGCAATCTCTTATCTCTGGTTATCGTCATCATTGTCAACATTTTAAACGTGCAATTATCATCTGAATAAACATGACAATGATACGTAAATGGTCTTTCAGATTCTTAGTCGATATCCTTTGTTCTCTCAATATTCTTCCTAGCACTCTACTATCTCTTTTGTCATAGGGTTTTATAGTAGTTATATCTCCAAAATGGTCGTTTAAAGAAATAGGAAGAATGGTCGGAAAGATCACTAAAAAAGGTAACGAAAAACATTGTAGGTCACTAGTCAACTGATGGTCAATGGTCAGCGATTGAAGATAACTGTCAAACTAACAGTCAAAGTCAAGTCTCGGTCCACGGTCAAAGTCATGGTCACCGAGTCAAGAGTCAAAGTCAATGTCCCACACTAACTGAGTCAAATCCGAGTCAAACCTAGTCGACTCGGTCTAATAAACTCAGTCAGACAAATCAGTCAGCTGACACCGATGACTGAGTCAGGGCAAGTTCATACCAGTCAGTCATCTGATCACTAAGATGAATGGCTTAAGGCCTAAGCCTTTGCACATACCAATTGGCTTTGTTGTGTCATCATGGTGCAATAACTGCATAGAGTACAAACCAAAACTTAATGATGCTTCACTTCATATACCAACTTGATTCCAGGTTTGCACCACAGTCTAATCATTCAATCTACCAATTCCATCACTACCACTACCACCCATTGCACCAGTTCTTCTTGCAAGTTCTTCCATATCAATTCTTTTACTACCTGCCACTCTATCTCATAATCTTTCATTGGTAGTTACAACACCCATAGTATTTCCCTTAGTTGCAACTCATACAACCCTCACATGAGACACAACTACAGCTGCATTATTAACATCGGTATGAAACATCATTTGCAACATCAACAACATCTTAACTTTTTTAGTAAGGTTGAACTGACATTTTGCAACATCAACAATATCAACATCATCTTAACTTATCCTCTACTCCCATCTACAGTGTTTCCTCACAATCGATTTCGGACTCATCTTCAACCCATTTAATTAAACTTCCTCTAGCCACAACTAACGGCCTTCACCATATTAACATCGGTATGAACAACAACTATCAGTACCCATTATCCAAAATACCATCATTGCTCAACCACCAATATACATATGCAAATACCATTTCATCATCCATCCTTATATCCTCACCAGTCATCCTGTATAAAGAACCACAACTTCTTCATAATCACCACAACCATTGCACATAAACATCTCGGGCTTTTCCCTTACAACTTTTCAGTTCAACCTTACTGCAATTTGAATCATCTATACATAAGTCTCTTAACTCATTCAAGTCTTCAAATATATCAGGTCCCTGAATTTTCTTCCTTCTCCATTTCCTAAAATATTCTCAAATCTTCTTATCACAAATCTTGAGATACTTCCTTTTCAAAATCACACAAAGACAAGAAAATTCCTTGTTTAAATTCCATCTTCATCTAACTTTCTTTTCTGAAACTCAATTCAATATGAAACCCTAATTACAAAAACTAATTCTCGTAGCCAATTTCTTATAATTTCTATATTCATCCAATCACAACAAAACCTTAATTCTATTTTGGAGAAACGGAAACCTTAACTTCTCAATCTTCTCTACAGATTCAAACTGATTGTTTATTCTTCTTAATTTATGATTATCACAACTGAAAACCCATCTCTAGTCTATCTTATAGATTCTCAATTTCATCTTTCAATTTTCACTGAACATTCTACAAAACCCTACCCTTCAATTTTTTATCAAATCAACTCCAGAAATTCAATGAAACAACAAACCTTCGTAATTTAACTATTAACAACTCAATTATCCATTAATTTTACATAAAATCAAACCTAAATGTCAAAACCCTAATTTTTCAATCTATCAACCTTTCTCTTTGAGTTCGAATCAGCTACACGATCTTCAACAGATGTCATTCATGATTATTTTACTTATGAAATGACTATTTTACCCTTCAAACTAATTAGATGATTTCGTCTTCAACCGGTGTCCGAATGATACGTTCGAATAGTCCATTTCGCGTAATTTTTGAGATCTATCTAACAGTACTAGTTTTGAATCCAAATTATTGATACATTAATTTCACCTAATTAATGGTCGTATTCGATTAATCAAGTCATTGGAGACTAAATCATCTCTTGACCGGTCAAATAGCGTTGACGAGCTTAAGGTCTCTACAAGTACTAGTTGATGGGATAATGATATTGATGCTTAGAGATTGCAATACTGCACGACAGTAGATAGGCAGGAATATTGCACGCAATGCACAACAAGAAAGGAAATCATTCCATCAGCAAGCATGAGTTGGGTAGAATTCATGGCCTTGGGAAAGGCACATTCTTTCCAGTCAAATAATAGTGATATAGTTAAAAAAAATAGTTGGAGACATATTGGATTTGAAGGTAATGCGTAAGTCACAGATAAAAGGTTAGCTATGTTACGTCCAAAAGATAGTTAGTCATAGCTGTGTAGATGGGATTTGCAACTCAATAGTTTTGCTTTATCAAATTAGGCAAAGAAAACTCGTAAGTTTATGTTGGTGTATGCAATAGGGCATAAGTGTAGAGATTTTATAATTAGTTGCATCATTCATAGAAAAGAGTTCTTGAGTGGTTTTTGTGTAAACAGACACGTGGGGCATAAAGGTTGTGCTTGGTTATCTCACTCAAAAAGAAACCCGATACAAACTTTGTGACGTACTTGATGGGAGGCATGAAGGACGTACAACCGTCCAAGGCATGTAGCAGCAAAATTAATTAAAAATTGAAGGTCAAGTCGTCTATAAGTTCTTGTCATGTTGAGTAAGATGCAAAAGTCAAAGTTGGAAAGCAAAGTCGGAAGGCAAAATGATATGGAAATGATCGATGTAATCAGTTGGGAGGAACCATTTTCTTGTGTACACTTATGCGCAAATGATTCAAACGAAATTAAAGCCTACCGCAGAGAAGTTGGCTAAGAAAAATTCAAGTTTGTATTTGTGTATTGATGCATGATTTGAGAGACTGTTAAAGCACAGTGCACGACTCTGAGACGAGGCTCAATGAAAGTGTATGAGATCAATAGCAAGGCAGTAAATCGAAGTGATGTTGATGCACATGGAAGTTGGCTAAGGAAGTTTTCTATCTCTTCCATCGCTCTAAAGTACAAAAATAAGTAAAGTATTCTCACAGCCGCTTAGCGTTTGCTCTGATTTGCACCATGGAGCGAATCAGAGCAAATCATCTCCAGCCTTCTTATCTACTAGTTCTCATAATCCTCTAGTAGAGTTTTCCATTAATCTAGTTTCAGCTAGATCATGTTTTCTCTCAATTTTATTTTTTAGATCTAAGTTTGTCTGTTTGTTTTTCTTAGTTTCATTATTAGGTGTTGGGTTTTTGATGGATGCGGGGATGGATTTTGATCCTTTTCAACAAGAAATCAATACATATCGTCATCTTCAGTGTTTCATTATGAGCAAGATAAAGCAACAACAACGGATTTTCTTCCAGTATCATCCCCTCTTATGATGTACAGTTTGGGGGTTTTCTCATATGGTGGTGTTGTTCGGATTTTATTTGGTTTTGTTTTAAGATTATGTTTCATCTGATGTTGTTGGGTTTTAGATCTGGTCTATATTTGGTTGCTACTTTTAATTTTAGGATTATCTGGTTTTTTGTCTCTGTAAAGTTTATCTTATTTTCTGGTCACTATTTACTCGATTGTTACAAGTTTGGTGTTGATTTTCTCCGGAAGGTTCTGTTGCTCCGACGTTTAATCCGACGATCTCACTGCTTACCAGCGAAGAATATAATAGAACATCAACTTATTATCAGCTCAAGATCATCACTACCCAATTCATCAACTTCAACAATTGTTACAAAGACTCTCGCAACTGATACAAAGACTCCAATGCCGATTCGGTCTGTTACATCCCGATCCAGACATCAAAAGACTCGTCCAGAAAACCATAGTTACTCAAGATATTGTTACTTAGGTTTAGGTGTAAGATACTATTAGTTTGAAAAACTTAGTTCATGTAAGCTAAACTTAGTTCATGTAAGCTATAATTAGGTCATGTGATACTATTTGGTACCTTTTAAAGGGTGTTTAAGTCTGTAAAATTAGGATGGACAGTCAAGAATTGGTGGAAGAACTGGTGGATATACATTGAATCTAATGATAGTGTAACGATCTTGAAAAATTACGTAACTGTTTCCGGTTTTGAAAATCAACTACAACTTTATGTAAGGCTTTGAGGTTTTTCCTCTTTTATGAAAAAAAGAAAGAAAATAAACCTATTATATGGGCTCCAAGAAAAGAGTTTTAAGGGCTCTTAAGGATTCAAATATCCTACAATGAAGATAAGGGGACCTAATTCATAAGAAAAATACTAAAATACTCTTAACCTATTAAATATTTAAACCTAAAACTAATTTGTTTTCATTCCTCTCCTTTTAACTCTTCCATTTTCTTCTTCCCCATCACCTCCATCGCCTATTTCTTCGATTAATCGTCAATTCTCAAAATAATTCATTATGGATTAACACCACTTAATCCACCCGCAATGACTTCAATAAGGTAAAAATAAAAAACCCATCTCATTTTATTGGTTTTAATGCATGGATAGGCGGAATCGATCAAATTAGGTTTTTGAAAAAATAGTTTCAGAACTGTCTATTGTTTGGAAGTATGAATTTTTCAAACCGTAAACAATGCCTACGGTTTGGTTTGCCCACCGTAGATAGTGCCTACGGTATGGTTTCCCCACCATAGGTCATCTACGGATTGGATTTCTTAACTTCCAAACCGTATATTCTGGGTTCAAAAATCCTACGGTTTGAAAAAATCATACTTCCATACCGTAACTTCTACCTACAATTGGTTCCATTGAAGTTTCCTCACCGTAGGTTAGCTTACGGTTTGGGGGTTTTCAAAAGCAAAAATAAGTGATGGGTTTTCTTAGTTTTTTCTTTTTGTGATTGTCATCTTCATCGCCACGGAAAAGAAGAAGAGAGAAAGAAGAATGATAGGATTTTTTTATAATCATCATCTTCATCATGATTTATGAATGAAAAGAGAAGGAGAAGATAATAGATTTAGTTTTTTATATATGATCATAATTTCATCATGATGAAATTATCTTCATCATGATTTATGAATGAAAAGAGAAGGAGAAGATAATGAATTGAATTTTATAATTCATGGAGGGTATTTTAGCCGTTACAAAAAATAGTTGGATATGGGGTTTTGTTGATTACTATTTCATAACCCGATTTTGTCATCTTGTGAGCCCTCAAAACCCATGTTTGGAGCCCCTATAATAGGTTTCAAAAAAAAAAAAAGAGTTGCCCTTATCGACTCACAGTATTGTTGTGAAATCCGTCCTTTGAGCAATTAAACACGATAAGAAAGACAAAAATAGTGTGACACAAAGAAATAGAGAGAGAAAGTAGAGAGATAAGAAGAATTCTTATTAATGTGTGTGTAGAAAAGGGAGAATACAACCTCTATTTATATAGGCTGGACACAAGGGCATCCCGGTAATAAACGGGATTTACCCTAGATATTATTAACATAAATAAACGTTTATAACACTCCTCCTGATGACTACTGTGTCTAAGTCACAAAAATATATCAGGAAAATCAAGAGAGAAAAAAACCTGAAATGTGTGAGACTCAGAACAGTGTTGGACATGCATATGCTGCCTCATTAAAACCTTGACAAGTGAACCCAGTGGGACAAACCTTGACGAAGGAAAGAGTACAACGCGTTTAAGTCCTAATGATGCTCCCCCTGATGGATACTTCAATGAAATCTTGGCCTACAAATCTTTAAGTCGACGCATTCCAATCTTGTGAAGTAATTTCTTGAATATAGAAGTTGGTAACGCCTTAATAAAGAGGTCTGCTAGATTGTGACTTGAATGTACTTGTTGGATATCAATTTCACCATCATTTTGTAGATCATGTGAGAAAAAGAACTTCGAACTGATATGATTTATTCGATCACCTTTGATGAATCCTTCCTTTAGTTGTGCAATACAAGCAGTATTGTCCTCGTATAATATTTTTGGTGAATCTTTAGTTGAAGGAAATCCACATGATTCTTGAATATGATGTATTACTGACCTTAACCAGACGCTCTCACGGCTTGCTTCATGAATTTCTATTAGTTCAGAATGATTTGTAGATGTAGCTGAAATTGTTTACTTCACTGACCGCTAAGATATAGCGATATCCCCATAAGTAAACAAATACCCAGTTTGTGATCGTCCTTTGTGTGAATCTGAAAGATAACATGCATCTCGCACCCAATTAGTTTTGATTTAGATTCACAAGGGTAAAATATACCTAAATCAATAGTGCCACTAAGATAACGTAATAAGTGCTTGATTCCATTCCAGTGTCTTCGAGTTGGAGTAGAACTGTATGTAGCTAACAGATTAACTGAAAATGCAATATCTAGCGTTGTGCAATTTGCAAGATACATAAGAGCACCAATTGCACTTAGATATGGAACTTCCAGACCAAGAAGTTCTTCACCATCTTCTTTAGGTTGAAATGGGTCTTTATTCACGTCAAGTGATCTCACAACCATGGGGTAACTCAGTGGATGTGCTTTGTCCACATAAAATCGTTTTAAGATTTTTCTGTGTAAGTAGATTGATGAACAAATATCCCTTTTGAGACTGTTAGAGCATGGATCGGTTGAACCCACCAAGCGTTGGTATGTCAAGTTTGGTTGTCATATTTTAGTGAATCAAAACTCATGTTAAGAGTCGCTTGATTATGTACTAGAGTTAAACTTCGTATAGTTTAGCTTGAAAGTATTAGGATATGAGACTTTACAAGTATTGCGAAGACTTGAAGATGTGAAGAAGCAAGGAGATATAACGACAAAAATCATCCTTCCACTTGAGGTTAGTGATATTTGACTTGAAATGTTTCATTCCCTAACGTATCTTTCAAGTCGTGCATATTGAAAACATAACTGCGAAGCATATTTGAACTCTAGATAGACATAGTATTAAGGAATACAATACGAGGTTCATTGCTTAACCATTAAACTTTGTAGATAAGACATCGCCATAATCATTTGAATGCTATTGTGATTATGTATGGGTATGAGGTGAGGATTTCATCCTAGAGAACAATGTTTACTTGTGTTCTAAGGAAGTAAGTTCATAAACTTGTTTTGTGAACCGAAAAGGAAATTGCCAGGTGTTATTGGTTTTGTTATTCATTGCATATCTTATGAACAACCAATATGTGTGTTAAAGTAGAACCGCTCACAACTTGTTGTGTATTTGGTAGAACTATTCACAAAGGCCTGACTTTTGTATTGGTATAACTTTTATTAGTAAAACCAATCTTAAGTAATCACCTTGGTATGATCGGATTATGTCTGCCTTGGGGAAAGGGAACCGATCCTTGTAAGGGAAAGGGAACCGATCCTTTTAAGGGAAAGGGGAACCGATCCTAGTATGGGAAAGGGAACCGATCCTTGTAAGGGGTGCAACACATCAAGGGGAACCGATCCTTGTATGGTGTGCAACAAGGTTTACAGCAGAAAGGGGAACCGATCCTATGAACAGGTGCAACACATATAAGTTAGATACCATATATATGTGGGGAACCGATCCTAGTACCTAGTCAACCGAATCTTTTGGGAAGCTAGTGTGACTATGTGTAGTAATCACATGGAGGTAGAATCGAAACTTGTTTTGGTAGAACCGTAAACCCATGATTGTGATTGAATGTTGGTATGATCAATCACATAGTTCTTTAAAGTCAGATGAACCAATTCTAAACTTGTTTGGAAGTGTGGAAAATCGGTTTCAAGGTTGTAAGTGTGAAAGAGAACTTACAAAGTTAAGATGTCGACAAACTTTGAACACGTGCTGAGAATGTTTATTTCTATAATTGTTCAAAGATATTCCTTAACGGCTAAGGGAAGAGAATCCCAGGATCGAAACACAAATAAGTTAAGAATCTTTTAATTAAGGTTATTAATTTCATTTGTATGGAAATTACATAATTAGTAATGTGCATTTACTAATTATATTTTCCAAGAGATTTCGATTGTTATTTTTGGACAGAGCATTCCAGGAATTATGAAAACCGAATCTGTGCATTTATGAATATCTTGAGAATATTTTCGGTTTTGGAAATTCCTTGGTGTCCAAACTTCCTTGTATATAAATACACGAAGTTTGCCTTTCTAGCAAACTAATCCTTCGTAACAACAGACTTCCTCTTTTGTCTTTGTTACTGGTGTAGCCGCCTATCGGAGAGGAGAGTAATCTAATTAGGTGAAATCTCTTACGGCCGCTCGTTTTAAAGTCTTATTTGGGATTGAGAAGCTCTAGCGCGACCCGTTGGTGGGAAACTAGATAATTGCGGTTTATCTTTGTTTTGGATTGATTTGATTGACTAACGGTGGTTGAAATCTGATTGCACCTAGTTTTTTTATTCTTGAGAATCTTCTCTTCTGATATAAGATTCACTCAAACTAGTTCAGAGTTTCGACAGGGATCTTTAGACTGTTGTTAGTTCTAAAGACGATCTTGTGATAATCCATTGTTAATAGACTCCGTTCTGTGCGTGATTGATCACAAGAGATTCAAGTGATTGTGTGCAGGTTTTTATTGAAGATTTAAGAAGATTTGAAGACAAAGAAGATATTGAAGATCTGACTTGGGCTTTATAATCTTTGGTGTGCACAATACTTATTTCGGTAAATTACACAAACGTTAATTCCTATTTACTTGATAATCAATCCTATTGCGTTAGGCGAAGTCCGAACCTTTGTATCAAGTAAACATACTTCGTTGTTGTATTGTCTCGATCTCGTATCCATAGGAAATCACACGAAGTGTGAACCGATTAGTTGTATTGTCTCGACTCAGTCCATAGACAATCACTTTCGGAGAAGGGACTTATAGGTAGGAAAAGTTTTAGCTTGAGGTATATTTGGGTACCCTCGCCTTTTCAGAGACATGCTCAATTTGTAAACCAAGACAATACTTAGTTTTACCAAGATCTTTCATCTCAAATTCCTTATGTAAGTAAGCAGCAGTTTCAGTGAGTTCTTTTAGAGTTCCAACAAGATTTAGATCATCAACGTATACTGCAATAATAGCAAACCCAGAATTGGATTTCTTAATGAAAACACATGGAAAAATAGCATTATTAGTATATCCCTCTTTCAGTAAATATTCACTAAGGCGATTATACCACATTCTTCCAGATTGATTTAGTCCATATAGAGCTCTTTGAAGTTTTATTGAGTATACACTACGATCTTTGGACTTGTCTGCTTCAGGCATACGAAATCCCTCGGGAAGTTTCATATAAATGTCACTATCAAGTGACCCATAAAGATAAGCTGTAACTACATCCATAAGACACATTTCAAGCTTCTCTGAAGCTGCCAAACTAATAAGAAACCGGAATATGATGGCATCCATCACTGGAGAATAAGTTTCTTGATAATCAATACCTGGTCTTTGTGAAAAATCTTGTGCAACGATTCGAGCTTTATATCTCACAATTTCATTTTTCTCGTTACGTTTTCGTACGAATTCCCATTTGTATCCGACAGCTTTTATATTTTCGGGAGTTACAACAACGGTACCATAGGACTCCACGTTTTACTAATGAGTTGTACTCTGCTTGGATTGCAACCTCCCACTTAGGCCAATTTTTTCTACGACGACATTCTTCTATAGATTTTGGTTCAGGATCATCAATATTTTCAATGATATCCAAAGCAACTGTAAAAGCAAATCTACTATAAGGAATAATTGTATTCTTATCCCAATTTTTTCTTGTACCAACATAGTTTATAGAGATCTCATTTTTTTGAGGTACATCTGCCTCTTCAGGTGCAACTTGTTAGAGCATAGCTCGGTTGAACCCACCAAACGTTGGTATGTCAAGTTTGGTTGTCATATTTTAGTGAATCAAAACTCATTTAAAGAGTCGCTTGATTATTTACTAGAGTCAACTTCGTATAGGTTAGCTTGAAGGTATTAGGATATGAGACATTACAAGTATTACATGAAGACTTGGAGAATGTGAAGAAGTAAGGAGCTACAACGACGATGTTAGGATTCGAGATCAAAACGATAGAAAAAATATAAAAATCCTTTGAATTGGGGATTAACCAAGGGTTTAAGCAAGCTCTTAATAATATTGATTGAATTGATTGAATGAACCCTAGAACAAACTATGGATTTATATAGAGAACCTAGCATGAATCCTGAGCAAATAACAAATAAGGAAACACAAACTCATTCCTAAAATAACTAATCTTCCTAATTGGTGTTGGTGTCCCAACATCCCCAACCCCTTGAGACACAACTTGTCCTTAAGTTGGATTAAAACTAAAATAAAACATAGATAAATAATTTGCTAAACTATATCTAGCCTAAAGAATATAGTTGGTTTCCCAACATTCCCAACCCCTCGAAACGCAACTTGTCCTCAAGTTGGATCGTTAGAATAATTTACTATGAAAACATCATCACCATCTTCCAACAGTAACACTTGGCCTGCCCGTTTGCATAAATGACCAAGTGTATAAGCTTCGTCGCAATGAAAGCATAAGCCTTGCTTTCTCCTTTCTTCCTGCTCGAACTTAGAAATTCGACGTACCGGAACTGCAGTAGATGTAGTTGTCGTAACAGGTTTTGATGCAGCTTGTATAGATTTGTAGCTTTGAACCTTGATGTTGCATCAATAGATTCCTCTTGACAGATTGTCAAATCGAAGGCTTCATATAAGCTTTTAGGACGAAGCATACAAACACCTGCACTTATATTCGCACGAAGTCCCGAAAGAAAAATGCCAATTTGGTGTGACTCCGGAATGTCAGGAACAAAATTAAGCAATTTTTCAAATTCGGTAATAAACTCACGAGATGTACCTGTTTGCCCTAACTTAGAGAAGATGTCACATGGATCAATATATTTCCGTCTACTAAAACGTGCCCGGATTGTATGAGAAAATTGTTCCCATGTTACTTTTCCTAAGGAGCTAGATATCCAACGATACCAAGAGATAGAATCCCCTTCGAGATGGACTGCAGCCATGCTTACATTTCTAGCCTCTTGCACACCAACTAACGAAAAATATTGTTCTGCCTTGAAAATCCATCCTTCCGGATCAGTTCCGTTGAATACTGAAAACTTCAAATTAATCTAGCTTGCACGGATGATAGGACGAGTACCGGCATCACCAACGCGACCATTATTACCATTTGAATTTTGTGTGTCATCCTTCTCACCATTCTTATTTTGTGTGTCATCCTTCTCGCCATTCTTCTCGGCGATGTTCTCAGCAATATTATGTTGTTGCGTTTGGAAAAAGGTATCAATAGATTCCAATGCTACGGTGGCCCTTTGCCGATCTTCAATAGCTCTTTGACGATCTTTTTTCATCTCGGCAAGCACTGATTCCAAATTCTTATTTAATACATCGATTTGTTCTTCTAAGTTTTTCACCGTCATTGTCGAAATCCAAGAGAAGAACTTGTTTGACAGAAGGAACGAGGAGCTAAAATCCTATTGATGGATGGTATTAATGGAGGACGAGCAGCAAATTAACAGGGCAAAAACTTGAATAACCACCAACACGGAAGTTGAGGTACTATACTGTTTGTGCTTGATAATTAATGAATGTGAAAGAGACATCAAATCTTAAATAACCCAACAATCAAAACTTACCCGATCAGTAGTTGGTGAATCCTTTAGTGGTGTCGTACTTTGTTCACAACTTCACGATTTCTTTTTTCTCGAACAGAGTAGCGGAAGATGGTTTAGGGAAAAAAAAATTGGGGGTGGAAGCGTAGTTTCAGATTGCTGGCTCTGATACCAGATGTTAGGATTCGAGACCAAACGATAGAAAAAAGATAGAAATCCTTTGAATTGGGGATTAACCAAGGGTTTAAGCAAGCTTTTAATAATATTGATTGAATTGATTGAATGAATGAACCCTAGAACAAACTATGGATTTATATAGAGAAACTAGCTTGAATCCTAAGCAAATAACAAATAAGGAAACACAAACTCATTCCTAAAATAACTACTCTTCCTAATTGGTGTTGGTGTCCCAACAGACGACATCATCCTTCCACTTGAGGTTAGTAATATTTGACTTGAACTGTTTCACTCCCTAACGTATCTTTCAAGTCGTGCATATTGAAAACATAACTACGAAGATGTGAATGATTATACTCTAGTTAGACATAGTATTAAGGAATACGATACGAAGTATAACACTTATGTTTTGAACTTCGTATATAAGACATCGACATAATCGTATGAATGCTATTGTGATTATGTATGGGTATGGGTGAACATTTCGTCCTAGGAAACAATGTTTTACATTCGTTTAAAGGAAGTACAATTCATAAACTTGTTTTATGAATCGAAGGGGAAATCGCTAGGCTTATTGGTATTGTTATTCATTGCAAATATTTTGAATTACCAATATGTGTGTTTAGTATAACCGCTCATAACTTGTTTATGTATCTTGGTAAAACTGAAAAAGTGGGGGTCTAACAACCACACCCAATATTTCGATTAGAAATCTGTATGGACTAACTCCAATGTACTTTATAGAGAATCAACAAGACAATCAGACTCAATCTAGAGAAAAGTATATCGAGGAGTTAATATCTCTCTCACTTGATTTGATCTTTACTCAAGCAAATAAGAATTTGCGAGTCTTTATCAAATACAAGGATAATAAACTTGGATGGTACCAAAGACCAATATCCAAGGATCAATCAATTTCCAATCAACAACCAAAGGTTGGATTTCACAATTGATCGATACAACACACAATCTGTGATATTTCAATTATATAACAAAATATAATGCAGAATAGAAATAACACAGACATCAGAAGTTTTGTTAACGAGGAAACCGCAAATGCAGAAAAACTCTGGGACCTAGTCCAGATTGAACACCACACTGTATTAAGCCGCTACAGACACTAGCCTACTACAAACTAACTTCGTTCTGGACTGTAGTTGAACCCTAATCAATCTCACACTGATTCAAGGTACAGTTGCGCTCCTTACGTCTTTGATCCCAGCATGATACTACGCACTTGATTCTCTTAGCTGATCTCACCCACAACCAAGAGTTGCTACGACCCAAAGTCGAAGACTTTAATAAACAAATATGTATCACACAGAAAATTCTACAATAATAGATAAATCTGTCTCCCACAGATAAACCTACAAGTTTGTTCCGTCTTTTGATAGAAATCAAGGTGAACAAGAACCAATTGATAAACCGGACTTATATTCCCGAAGAACAACCTAGTATTATCAATCACCTCACAATAATCTAAATCGTATGGTAGTGAAACTAGATATTGCGGAATCACAAACGATGAGACGAAGATGTTTTTGATTTCTTTTTATCTTGCCCTATCGGAGATAAATCTCAAGTCAATTATTCAATTGAACTCGTACGACAGAAAATGGCAAGATCAGATCGCTCAACTACAAGAGAAGTATTTTCGTCTGGCTTCACAATCCCAATGAAGTCTTTAAGTCGTTAACCGACAGGGTCTCGAGAAGAAACCTACGGTTAAAGGAGAATCGACTCTAGCAAAACCAACTAGTATCACACAGGAGGTGTGGGGATTAGTTTTTCCAGTTGCTAGACGTCTCCCTTGTATAGTTTTCAAATCAGGGTTTGCAATCTAAGTTACCTTGGTAACAAAGCGTTCAATATTCATCGTTAGATGAAAAACCTGACTTATCCAAGCTAATATCTTTCAACCGTTAGATCGAAACTTACCTTGTCTCACACACAAATGAAATGTATCCATTTAGGTTTCAGTAACCGTACCTAAACGTGTACATTGGGTTGGTTCACAAATAGTTAACCAATGGTTAGCCATATGAGCACTTTCATATTAATCGTATTCATCTTTCTCATAACTAGTTCAAATGACTCGTAAGAACTAGTTCAAGAGTTGTTCATTTTCTTAGATCTTTATACATAGACACAATTGAAACAAAATCGGTTTGATTCACTTGAGTCAATTCATGAACAATATAGCCACGGTTTGGAAAGATTGCATTCCTTATTGATTTATTGTTTAAGTTCATGAACTTCCGATTTGAAAAATATAACCAGCTTAGGTACGCGTACGGGTACCATAGTTACCGGACTTGAGTTTGAAAACTCAGCAGAAATTTTCGGTTTGAAAACTTTCGTGGGTGGTTTTCATTTTGCAAACTTCACAAACTACAGCAGAAAATTTCGGTATGAAAACTTCCGCCAGTACGCGTACCTAACCTGTCTCCTTCACCAATACCGCATGCACACATATGCGCGCACTTGGTTTCCAGCACATGGATTTATACACTATTGTGCGAACACACTATATATTCTTATATCCATAGTTGGTTACGTAATCTCAACTCCACATTTCAATCATTGAAACATTCTTCTATAATGTTAAAATAGTCGTTAGACAAAATGAATCGACTATCGTCATCAAATTTATTTTCAAGATTGAAACGTCATCATGACTTTCGTCACGGGTAAAGATGAAAATGGTTAAAGTAAAAGCTTACCAACACATATTTCGAGAAAAAGATAAGCGAGTAAACTCGGATCGAAATAGAAAATGTGTATGTATGAAAACTATCATACTTATACTACTTTTTTCTAAAGAGTAGGAGATAGAGTATATAGACTTTTGAGTGACAGATGAGTTCAAGTCTCCACATACCTTTTGGTCGGATGAAGTTCCACTGGTTCCTTGAGTAGTTCTTCGTCTTCGTAAGATAATCACCATGGAGTCTGGAGCTCAATTAAACCTAACTATCCTAGACCGAGACTTAGTCATAAGTAAACTAGAAATCAAGACATATAGTTTTGGTCACTAACATTGACAAACATGCTTGAGATAGCAATGCATGCGAGTTCGACCGAGCAATGCTCTAACAATCTCCCCCTTGGTCAATTTTAGTGACAAAACTATCAATACATATGGATTACAAAATAGATAAAACTTTGTAGCTTCTCGTCCACATGCTTGATCTCCTTGGTGCTTCAACATTACTCGAAAACTTCGTCTTTTCCAAGTACTCCCATGATTCCATAGATGTTCAATTCAGCATCATAGTTGTTTAAGTTCCGTATCCATAACAATGAGAAAACAAAAGCCCTCGATCATTGTTATACAGTGTCATAGTATTATTACACAACATCAAAGTTCTTATATCATAACTTCGACAACAATACTATGGTGATATGTATCACTCCCCCTTAGTCAATACTTTCGTCTCAACATGAAAACAACTCCCCCTTACATAATGACCCGTAAAACACGTAAATCATATGTATTTGTAGTGTGAACTACATATTAATTCTCCCCCTTTTTGTCAATAAAATTGGCAAAGGTACGAAAACGGGATCCTAATGAAATTTGCACGTAGACGCTTCAAGACCAAAGAAAAGTACGTATCAACTTATTTAGATGCAATCATAAAGCCGAAGCTAAATGCATTCATAAAGGAGTTTATAAAGATACAAGATAACCCCTAAATAATTCCACAACCGCACTCCCCACAAAGATATGGAAATTAAGCGCAAGTTCAAAAGAAGTCTCCCCCATTTGATGTCATTCCCGAAAGAACAAAAAGAGCGACCTTACTTTTACAAGAAAATAAGGATTTTATTGCACAACAAAAACCATAATGAAATGATTTTCTATATCCAAAATTCTCAATTAAACTAACCACAAGTAAACCCATGATTAATTTAATCGGAATACCCAATCAAATTAAACACAAAAGTGATCAATTTAATTGAACATGCTCGACATAAGAGAACTTACGGATCTACGACTATGTTAACCATAAAGGAATGATCAACTCAATCGTTTTATGCTCAACACAAGAAAACTTTATGGAGCATTGTAGTATACACATAAAATATGGATCAGGGAAAGATCAATACTGCGGCATATACAAAGATTCATTCTATTTTCATCACTATTCGCATAACGACTTATAATAGACATAATATTTGTTAACAAAAGATTTTAACCTATCTTCCATCAAAATTTGACATAATAGGCTTAACTTTTGTTTGTCAAAAGTTCATCGATCTTGTATCAATACTTTCATATCGACATATGAAAGAGATAACTTTTGACATCGAATGGGACAATAATAGTTCACGGACGCAAACACACATATCCCATAATACATTGCAATATATAAAACCATAAGGATTAATACTGCAAAAATCATCTTCCAAACCAAACTTTTAGAATTTAAACAAATAAATCTAAAAAACATGAAGATGAAAACGTTGGACATAACTATGTGTAATCACAATAATGGTTATTCCAAACTCTAGTTATCCTTCTTAAACAAAAACAAGAATAAAATTCTTTTAAGAAGTTTTACTATATAACATAAGAATCTATCTAAGACTTGCTATCAGATTTTGAACACATGCCAGTTCTTCATTAGCTTCCTTCAGCTTGATCCTCACAAACTCGAGATTCTTTCTGGCGATCACGAACTGTTTACGTAGAACTTCAAAATCTTGAAGAAGATTTCCAACCAGTTGTTGTGCTAATTGAACTGGTTGGTTGTCTACATGATCAATTTCATGATAACAATTTATAAGAACGGGGTTCTCATAAAACTCAGTAATGTTGTTTTTATTCTCGACTTCCTTCTTGCACCCTTCCATAGTCTGCACCATTATCTCACATGAGATTATCTTCCGTTACCGAACTAGTATATATCAAGAAAATCTTCAGGATATATATATATATATATATATATATATATATATATATATATATATATATATATATATATATATATATATATATATATGTATTAGATACATATAGTGAAACCCTAGGGTTATACTAGTAAACGTCGGTA